>NC_041331.1:22883539-22963539 GCF_004354835.1 Perca flavescens | reverse complement strand
AGTGGCAGTTGGTCAAGGCCACCCCCCCCCCCCCACACTCTCCTCCTCAATAGCTACAGACACAGAAATGGCACATACTAAAGAAAGCTCATTGTGGGACTGGCTCTAGTGGCTGTAATTCTGCACCAAGGCTGAATTTCGGGAAAGAGACTTCAGATACAGTATTAGGGGACCACTAAGGTCTATATGAAAGAATCCAAAGAGCAGATGACCCTTATTGGACAAATCTTTGTTGAATGAACCACAAAGACAGCATCAAATCAGTGTGTGTGTGTGTGTGTGTGTGTGTGTGTGTGTGTGTGTCTTCTAATCTGCCTCACAATTCAATAATAAGTATTAAATGTTGTATTATTTCAAGAACCTGCTTAGGTTTCTTTTTAGCCTGCTGCTCTTCCGTCGAGACATAAAGCAATAAATCCTGTCTGACTGTCGGTTGTCAGCCTAAAGGAAAGCAAGAACGGGTGATACGTGTAGGCGTATAATCAACATCATGCTTGCGCTATGCACCCACTTCCTCTCCACACAACAGCTTTACGAACACTAAATATAGATCCTTTTCCATCTATGTCTGTTATCCTACTTGTTTGGTTAGAGCCGCTGCTTTGACTGTTAACCAACATAGCATTAACGACACAGAGCACAAAACCACAGATTCAGCACCAATGCAGAACAAAATTAGATTTCCACAAAAAAAAAAACTTTGACGATTAATTAACAAAAACACACTGCACCTACACAGATGAAAGGAAATGGTGTGCTTGCCTACTAGATTGTCATAATGAGAGGGAATGCGGAGCTAAAACAAGGAAATAATTACTTTCCACGTATGGCCCGATGCCCAATGAGAACTCACAGATCTTGCCTGGAAAATCATCATCCTTTTATTATCAGCTATTATTTAATTAAAGAAAAAAAATAAATTTAGATTTATAATATGCCCACACCTCCTCATCCTCACTCCAACACTTTTTGAATTCATACTATAAGAGGTTTTGTCATTTAGAACTGTGGATGTAACACTGATCTTATGATCTTATCATATTTTGACAAAGTGCTTGCATTACTCAGTTCGAATTCCCAATAACCTCACCCTTAACCATCACTCAAGCTCACTTGTTTTGTGCACATTGTGGACTAACAAAATGTAACAAAGATGAAAGAATAGCTCTGGATGGAGGAGCAGGTGTGAAAATGAGCTGAGCATGGTGTCATGCATTTTGCAAAATTAACTGAAGGTAAGCAACAAAATTCTCAAGACTCATGCTATTGTTTGCACAGTAAGTTTAATCAGTAAGCTTTGTTCGGGAAAGATTGAAGAGAGAGTACAAATACTCTGAAAAGAAAAGAAGTTTCACCAATTTACATTTGGGCATACACATGTATCAGAATCTGAATCGGAGAAACTTCTTTTTAAATTACGTCATCACAGTTATAGGACTAGACTCAGACTCACTGGCTATTGATGGTGTTTGTCTGAGATGATCATTTATTATCCGGAAAACAAATCCACAAGTGTCAGGAGAAGCGGTGGTTGTCTTAAAGCAAGTGTTTTAGTTTGCTGACAAAGAAATACAAACTGCTACACAGACTAAGACATCAGCCGCAAGAAGCTAAATAGGAGTGGCCATCACACAAGGCGAGGGTAGGGTAGGGTAGAGGGGGACTTGCTCAGGCAGCACATTTGAAAAATTAGTAAAGGGGGGGGGTCCTCCAGCTGACAGGTGAAACATGTTCAGTGGGCAACAGCCAAGTGCAGAAATTTCAATTAAGGACACAAACGTTATGCCAGACAGTCTGGAGCCTGCCAGGTCGCAACCTCAGCTAGACAGCAGCAGAATGTGACAGCCTGTGATGATCCATTTCTGATAACACATCATGACAACTCATATATTGTGCATGCTTACAAATACATCATATGTATAATGGCATAAATATTCATGCCTGTCTTTCTTTTCAAGGATTTCACTCTGAAGGTTAAATCACAGTCCACTCAAATCTACTATTATGTGTGTCTAGGTCAAACTTTTCTCAACTACCTAAGCACCACAAACCAAAGCAGGGTAGCATGGGGCATTGATCTAAGAAAAGAGAAATTTGACTGGGAGTTTCTGTCTATCACTTCCTGTCCCCGAACAAGCGTAGGTTTAACCTTGCCTTGCCGAACCTCTCGGGTTGGACTCTGAGCAGCTGTCGGTAGCCACTATGAGGGTTTAATGTTAAACAGATGGAAGTGAGGACCAATTCCTTGCACTTTTACACTGTCCGGCCTCCTCCATTTCCGCCTTTCTTCCCATGCTTCACAGGGTTTCACACAAGTGGCACAGGAATTTGAGTGTGGAGCATTGTTTTATTGAGTACTTAAGAGTGCTTGAAGTGAGAAATAGTGGAAAAAATAAGACCGAATCAAAGGTTTGAGGGGGAGGGAGACTGTAGGCAACATGGAGTGGGAGAGCGAGAGAAAAAGAGGGGGAGGAAAAGGCATTAACTTCCTGTGGAAACACCCACTTTTCCCATGAGCTCATACAAAGCAGAAAGGTCACTGATTCAATACCTAATACACATGGAGAGAAAGAGAGCACACAATGTGTCCACTGCCTTAAAGGGCCACCAGGGAGCATTCTGTTAAAGCTGGGAAAACTTTAAGACAGTACACATTGCTGCAGAGAATTACTTGAAAATAACTTTCAATTGACACTAGTCATTTTCAAAACTCTGCTGTAAAGCTGAGTGGTGAAACTGCATGTTCAACATCCACAGTAATAACACTTTCATTAAATGTTTACAGAGAATGCAGTCTGGGTGTAGCACTGAACTTGGCTTGATGCCCAATTAAATGAACCCATGCACAGCACTCCTACAAACTCTATTCCTCCTAATGCGCAACGGATCAATAGCTTGTCCCTTAAATCATTGCCTTGTCCTTAAATGCCGGCTGACCAGTGAAACTCTGCCTCACCAGACAAACCCTTGGCATAACTCTCCCATCCATCCAGTACTATGACCTCACTGGAAATGCAGATCCCACCAATCTAAAGTTAAAGGATAATTTGATTTTTATTTAAGCAGCAGAAATGATGGCCAAAACTAAGTTCCAAATTATAAAAAAAAAAAAAAAAAAAAAAATGGAACAATCCTTTCAAAGGATTTCATATAGAGTCCATAGGCTAATCAGTGAAAGCCAATTCTGTTATCTCTGGACTTTTGGGCAATCTACGGTGGCCGAGAAGGGTCACAACACATACAAACGCCACAACAACTGCATATTCAGAAAACACCTCCAAATTCAGCAAAACACATGCAAACGCCGCCACAACAACTGCATATACAGAAAACACCTCCAAATTCAGCAAAACACATACAAACGCCACAACAACTACATATTCAGAAAACACATAAAAACGCCACAACAACTACATATTCAGAAAACACATACAAACGCCACAACAACTACATATTCAGAAAACAACTTCGTCGATTTCACATCACGCACGCTGCAAATATTCACAGTACGAGTAAATAGGGAAACGAACTGCAAGCTGCAAAGACGACAACGGAAATGTTTCCAGGGGGGCCATAATCAGTGACGGACCCGCATCCATCCGGGGTGCAAAATTACGAATCCAACTATGGCCACGGAGAAATAATAATTTAAATGTAAGTATCTTTAGTGTGTCGTACATGTGTTATCACCGTTAATGTTTTACATCAATGTAATGCTTAACGCTTCAATGCTGGTACAAATTGCTATAGTAATTAGGTAGATACACCCGAGCTAACGTTAAGCTATCGTTAACAGTAGGCTGTTAGCTAGCTAGGTTGCTGTCGTTTTGTACCATTTGCGTTTTTAAAGTTTGTCCGGTGGCATTTTCATCTCTTTTATATAACGTTAGCCGAGATTTAGAAATGTGTGTTTATCAGTTGTAGCTGCATGATTTAAGGTAACGCTGCACCTTATTTACTTCACTATCAACGTTACATGAAGGCTAAAATATATGAGTAGTATCCCATGTAAAAAGTATAACGTTGCATATAACGTTACGTTATGGAATTCATAATGGTAAACATATTTTTCTTGTGTTTGCTGTCTTTTAACAGGGACAAACGGAGGTGGTCGCTGATGATGGGAAAGCAAAAGACAAGCAGGGAGACAGAGGCCAAAGAGAGATGTTGAATAGCTAGATTATTTGCCATTCTGAAAATAAATACATTAACTTAACTGGTTTGTCTTTGTCATTTCGTTTTTGGGTGTGTATATAAACGTTTTTCAATTTCTATTTCTAACTGAATAATTATATTCAGATGGTACCTGTTTCAATAACTTGTAAGGTATATAAGCTCTAAAAAGACATTAACGAAACGTGTATCTTTATTATAACATTTATTCAAACATTACTAAACTGTACACAAGTATATTCAACATGAAGCGGCGACCAGACTCAGTAGCTGATGATGGGGTTGCTTCAAGACTGCAGACAGAAGGAGAAAGCTTTAGGTTAGTCCAGTAGTTATCCAACCTGTCCTGGTAAGATTAGAATTGTATCACAAATATATTTAAGCATACTGCATATCATACTGCCTGTGGTAGGTCATTAGCTGGTAGTGTTTACCTTGTAGATGCTGATCATATTTTGCACTGCATTTGTTTGAAAGCTAGAAGCTACTGGACAATGGGCTAATGTTACATACATTTAGTAAACTACGAGCTAATGTATACTTCTACTGTAAGGATAATGCAATTAAGATTAATGCAATTGCAAACATGAACTCTCACAATTTTTTTTTAATTTACTGACATGGGATAAATAAGAGAAAACGACTATTGCTTACATTAAAGCCTAACAGTGTCGGTAACGTTACCTACCTTAGCACGTTGCGGCAAAGTTGCCGACAGATTATTCTCCTCCTGCAAGCAGACTGACGCTGATTCATATTCTTCATTTCAACAAAAACATTGAACAGCACAGTTCACAGTTCCACATCCATGTCGTCCAGTGTTTTGAAATGCAGCGCGGAAGTGAAAGTGGCGAAACACTTTCAATGAACGAAATGACGAGCACTTGCTAGCCTGTTCCAATGTACATGTTGTCCGAATGCTCAGGAGGAGTCTGACCTAGCCCTCTGAAGGAGGCGAGATAGCGAGAAGACAACCAGATGGATGCGGGTCCGTCACTGATTATGGCCCCCCTGGAAACATTTCCGTTGTCGTCTTTGCAGCTTGCAGTTCGTTTCCCTATTTACTCGTGCTGTGAATATTTGCAGCGTACGTGATGTGAAATCAACGAAGTTGTTTTCTGAATTTGTATGTGTTTTCTGAATATGTAGTTGTTGTGGCGTTTGTATGTGTTTTCTGAATATGTAGTTGTTGTGGCGTTTGTATGTGTTTTCTGAATATGTAGTTGTTGTGGCGTTTGTATGTGTTTTCTGAATTTGGAGGTGTTTTCTGAATATGTAGTTGTTGTGGCGTTTACATGTGTTTTGCTGAATTTGGAGGTGTTTTCTGAATATGCAGTTGTTGTGGCGTTTGTATGTGTTTTGCTGAATTTGGAGGTGTTTTCTGTATATGCAGTTGTTGTGGCGGCGTTTGCATGTGTTTTGCTGAATTTGGAGGTGTTTTCTGAATATGCAGTTGTTGTGGCGTTTGTATGTGTTGTGACCCTTCTTGGCCACCGTACAATCAGGAGGCACACGCACATCCATACTTTTTTTCAGGTGCTGCTGGGTAACAATAAACTGCAAACCCAATTTTCTTTACTTCTACATTGGCTTGACAACTTTTCAACCACAAATGACTTCCTCAGGTCTCAGCTCTTTCCTTCGTGGATATTAATATTTTAAGGTCCTGGTCATGCATACCACTGTTCAGTCACTTCATTGCTGAGATATGGGCGCACAGCTACATCAACTGAACGACGAAGGAGTCCAGTGATGAGATGATCAAACAGGGTGTGAGCAAATCCCCAGATTTGACAGGCTATTTAAAAGGTCCCATGGCATGAAAATTTCACTTTATGAATTTTTTTAAGATTAATATGAGTTCCCCCAGCCTGTCCATGGTCCCCCAGTGGCTAGAAATGGGGATAGGTGTAAACCGAGCACTGGGTATCCTGCTCTGCCTTTTAGAAAAGGAAAGCTCAGATGAGCCGTTTTGGAATTGGAACAAGGTTACTTCCCCTTTCTCTGCTTTGCCCGCCCAGAGAATTTGGCCCACCCATGAGAGAGACATCATGGCTTTCAAACGAGCAAAGTGGCAGTTGGTCAAGGCCACACCCCCACCCCCCACCTTCCCCCCCTCTCTGCTCCTCAATAGCTTCAGACACAGAAATGGCACATCCTAAGGAAAGCTCATTGTGGGACTGGCTCTAGTGGCTGCAATTCTGCACCAAAGCTGAATTTCAGGAAAGAGACGTCAGATACAGTATTGGGGGACCACTAAGGTCTGTATAAAAGCATCCAAAGAGCACCATGTCATGGGACCTTTAAAAGTAAAAACAAAAGTGAAAGTTAAAACTATTGCCTAAACTGTCCACTGTAAAATGTTAGGGCTGCAACCAAATGATTATATTCATTATCGATTAATCTGACAAATAATTTCCCAACGAATCTACTAATTGTACCTAAAATATCATAAAATGTCAAGAACTAATGACAAACGCCCATTATAATTTCCCAGAGCCCAAGGTGGTGTATTCAAATTCCTTGATTTACACAAAACAAAGACAACCAGCAAATCCTCACATTTTTTGTTGACATTTTTACTTGAAAAAATGAAATGATTAATCATAATCATTACAGATAGGGTTAGGGTTATTTCTGCTGTGTTTACCATTTATGTTCACATCCAGACATTAAGGGGTTCACATTTGGGTTAAACTGGTTTGTTTACAACCTGTCTGATTGTCTCACTTGTGCACCCGTTGCCATATTCCCCGATCCCTGTGGGATTTCATTTAAGTTGCCATTAATCAAACAACTAAAATGGTACTTGGCTTTATCACAACAACTATACATACTGGTGTTTCACAATAAAAACCTACATACCCACATAGAGTATGTGAATGGCTGTAGAGTTGGGATAGCACTCATGCAGAGAATAAAGCTGGGGATAAATGTCCCATCAGTCAACCCCCTGCTCTCCTCTAACCTCCCTGACATTAAGACTTCAATCACCCTGCTAAATATCAATATCAATGTGTGCTGGACTCTGAACACTTTTGAACTTGCTCAAAGGCGCAGAATCAAAGAGGTGCCATTTAAAGGCCTTTTTCCACCCGATCACTGGACTCAAGGCCGCCGGTTTGCTCTATAGTCACACTACAAACTATTTCTTTATCTCCGTTTCATAAGTACGCTTTGTTGGATTATAAGTGGAGACCTGTGTAAATACTTTAGAAGCCCACAAACTGATTAAGCAGAACAAAACAAAGACGGGGAACTGTGTGAGCTGCACTTATTGTTCTAGCTGACCATGTGACATCATCACTAATGTTCCCCTTCCCTGCATTAAGCCTACCCTAAGCCCAGCCATTGATGGGTTATCAATGCCGTTTTCTCTACGGCCCTTCCTTGTTTTGCTGGGAGAGACAGAAAATAAAGACATATTTTGATAAGAGTTACTCTCTAAAAAGACATGGTGATTCCCCCCTGACTGCATTTGCTCTGGTGAATCCTAATCAATGCCTGCTTTTGTGGAAGTGGGAAAACCTTTGGCCATGTGACGCTGTATCAAAAACGCCGTAAATTAGGTGGAATAGATGTTAAGTATAAATGAAGCAAAGGCGCTGACAGAACAGTGAGTAATGTAGCAGTGAAGTTCCTGTAGTTGGGGAGTGAGTATTATAATACAAACCAGATACAGTAAAAGATAAAAAAACAAAAAAAAACTGCAGCTCCACGAGCCGACCCAGAAAGCTCATTGTCTTGCTGACTTTTAAACCATAAAGTATATCATTATATACAGAGACTCTCGAGCTTTGTTGTAACCCATCGTCTCAGACAGTATATTGTTTCCATTTATTTATTGGTTCATTCTCGGCTTTATTTTTCTTCATCTGCTTGTCTTGGTGCAGAAGTAGTACTGCAGATAATCACATCAACAAAGCTTCACTGTGACGGCTCAGTGAGAGGACACCAGCTACTGCAGTGGCAGCGTGGACAGAGAAACTACTGTGTGACTTTCAAAAGCCCCATACAAAGTCACTCACCGGAGTGTGGCTCACAGTCTGTAGTCTGTGGTTTTAAGAAAACCGTATGACTGACCGAATAATGGGATGCTGATCGGCGCTGACAATAAAGAACACTCAGAGGATCCAAAGAGTTGGTTTACCCATTAAGATTATAGACGTTTAATAATCCATAATTAACCAAATACCCATAATTGACATATTACACCCCAAAAATACTTTTCTTCTGCTACCTACTTTAAAATTATAATTTTTCTCCCAAATTACCTCCGAAAAGATTGAACTGTACAGCACCTGCATAAAATTAATTCATCTTCTCCACCATCTCCCCTCAACAACTGGTACAACTGCTGAGTGTGTATTTCTGCACCAGTGTACTCTGCTGCAGACTATAACTCTTAGCATGGGGTGATATGTCAAAGGAAATGGGGCCATTCACTGGCATCATGTCAGATACACAGCAGCATTACTGCTGTGTGCTTTCAGGCCAGCAGTCTTACAACACAGGCAGCAGAAATGTTATTACTGGAGGCAACTCCTCCTAAATAACACTAAATGGACAAATCTCTCTCTGATGGTTTCTCCCTGCCTACCCAGTCACCACCATCAAAACATAATAATGTTATTGGGTATAGAAAATGATCAAAAACAACAATTGTGTATGTCACAATTACAAATTCTTGTAAGAATGCAAATACAGATGGGTGAAAAATTGAAAAGAAACAAATGCAGATGCAGGGCAGGATGGGTCAATAAACAGTTTGATGAGTATACAAATGATGTGAATGGATGCTACGCTGGACGTGAAGCTGCTCTGGAGGCACTGTGGTGGCCTAACACCCGACTAGTAAAGCATAACTTTTAAAATGGCCTTAAAAAAGGTGAATGTCTATTGTGTGTGCAGGGGCCTGAACTCTACATGTTTTAACTAGCATCTAGAGAGGCCTGGCTGTGAGTGGGCAATGTTATGGTTCAACATACCAAACACTTTTTATGGCAGCTGTTGACTTGGTTTGCATTGGCGTGTGCCAATTTAAAAGACTGCATCGGGCTTGCCGACACCAACTGGTGCTGAAACACAGTCACATTTGCTGCATGTGTTAGATCTGTATAACAGTCACGCGACAGCTGTGCCACTGACTCAACCAAACTCAGATATTCCTAAATGTATCTAAACATGTACCTGGTGCCTACTGAACAGCCTTTCTGATTATGATCTCTTATCAGTGGGAGAGAGACTGAGTGGACACACAAGTCACACTTGGCCATTGCCATCAGCAAATTTGGACAGCGTGTCGTGCTGTACTGTCACCTGTTAAGGGGTTGTCTCATTCCATGCCTCACCTCCCCCTGATGGACAGCAGGTGCCCCACAGGCCTCTGGACGGTGTCTGCATGAGACATGCCAAATGTCCACCAGCTGCCTGGCAGGCAGCTCAGGGCCTGGCATCAGCGACATGCATAGATGTATAAAAAGAACCATTCATAGTGTTCTATCAACTAAAGCTGCATGAAAAATGTCTCCTCTACATGTGGCACACTACAGAAGGCGGACTACTTTACATAACAGCGTAGACAATGTTCAAAAAGGGACACACTAAATAAGAAACTATATATATATATAAAAGCAACACTAGCATCAGTAGTATGCTGACATACAAATGTGTATATAGATTTGGAATGGTAAATATTAGAAGGTGGTGGAAGTGGGTTGCTAAAATAAGCAGCATGTCTGTTATGTCATGTCTGTCCCATAGCCGGAGTTGTTGTTATACGACTCTGAGATGTGAGACCTGATACTGTGGCCAGTTATTCTGAAACAGACAGATGTGTGAATACAGAACAATAGCCAAAAAAACAACACAGAGAAACCCGCTGCCCTCCCTGTCTGTCTGACTATCTGAGGGGCAGTGACCGGAAAACAACGGGGGATATTGCAGGTGAATATAGGATTTTTGTTTTACCTATCGGAGGGGAAAGATTGCAAGTTCAAAGTATGCATAAACAATTGCTGTATGACTCACAGTGCTATCATGTAAATGTTGTGTTGTATGTTAAAATGCATGCAATTTAACCTCAAACACAATTTAGTTGCAAGCCATATTTAGCATGATGGCTTTTTACATTTATGTAATATTATATATAATATTGAAAAGCAGCATGTGCAAATCTGTCAAGATCTGGTTCATAAGAGTGAAGGTTGTTTCTAGAAAACAGCAACTGAATCATTCAATTTTTAACAAAAGGATAAGATTCATGAGTCACGACAGTATGAAAGTAGCCTATTGACTTTTTGTAGATTTAAGAAAGATATGTTTATTTGTTCAAATAAATGATAAAGACAGTGGGACAACATGGGGATGCATTGCCTTGCTCCTGGGCACATCAACAACAGTTGGTACTGTATATAAATGATTAAGTAGAAATGCTCAACAAGCGTTTATGGTCCTCATAAACACACGCACAGATCGTCTGACTGACTATCTCTGCTGGTGGTGACTCACTCCGTTTATAGTGTGCATCCATGGGGCTACCTGAAGGGTCTGTGTGGTCTGGTCCCCCAGTGTTTTCTATGTAAACAACATAAATGTATACATAGGAAACATAGCTTTGAGGTAAACTCAGACAAACTGAGGGGACAAAGCAGAAAGCTTCTCCTATCAAACAACTTTGTCAATATTGAAACATATTATTGAAACTCAGTCTTATTTTTCTTCTTGGACAGTATTTTCTAGCAAAGATCCCTTAAAATCAAGTTCATGGGGGCTGGACATGACTGCCTGCCAACATCAGCTGATTTCAAATCGCTGTCATTCAGGCCCCAACGGTAACCTTCAGAGTTCATGTAGATTCCTGTGATTCTTGCTAATGATGTAAGCTACAGCGGTATAGGCAAGGAAAAGGTTGTGAAAACAATATTAGGTCAATATGAGGACAATATTAGAGTTTTCAAGTTCTCAAATGTGAAATGTAGTCTGAACACAAGCAGCCTAACAAGAACATAAAAATACAGTTTAAAACTGGCAACATTTTAATTACATGTTGATTATTGTGTTATTCTCTGCAGCATCAAAACCAGCTTATTTACAAATAAATCTATTTTTGGACACAGGAAGTACTTTATTCAATCAACCCATGAGTAATAGTCTGTATGGTACCTATAGGTCTGACATCTTCCAATTTTCCAATGCAGATGTTTAATCAGACTTTAGTTTTCTTTAGAATCTGCATATTTAGTCATCGGTCATCCCCTCTTTCTTGTTATTAGTCTAAGAACGGATAAGTGAGGTTTGAGTCCTACCTTCCTTGAAATTCAGATTAAATGGTATTTGCTGACTATTTCACACTATAAGGTGTACCCAAACACCCATTCAAAACAGAGAATCGTCCCACAGGAAAAAAATGTGAAGACATTTTACAGAAATTTCCCCAGTTGTGCAAAACAAACTACCTAAAAACACAAGATGCTTAAGGTTCATGTGAAGGCTCAGTCCTTAGCGCAGTGGCCCAGGTCGAGTCAGATCTTCCCTCTTTCTCCCCCCTTTCCTGTCAATAGCTATCCTATTTAATAAAGGCCAAAAAAGAAATAAAAAAAGAAAAGGTTAACTTGAACTACTTTAGAGAACATCTGCTCACATACACCATACAGCTTACAATCTAATTTCTATCTTATCACCCTAAAAGACATATTCTTTTGATAGAAGCTTTACAAAGGATAATAGCTCACTTAAGCTTCTCTGTAACGGTGCTCACATGGAGCTACTTTTACTGTTGCATTCAAGCTTGCATCTGAGTCAGCGTGGGAGTAGATGAGCTGGATGGATACATTCTAATAATCAGTGGCATTTCTCTTGACTTAAGGAGGGCGTCATATGTTCTGTCCTGCCAGATAGCTAACGTGGTACAGCCCCAAGTCATGGATAAAGTTCTTCTTTTACTGATAAAAAAAATTATTGTGTACAGTAATCCGTTCAAGATACTTTTGTGTGAATAAAGGCGAGCATGACAGTGTTTTTATCACAGTCTATAGATATGAACGGTGATGACATGGAAAGTCACACCCACAAAGCATGGTTACCGAGATGGGGCCCATGCCAACATCGCTGCAGACAGTGCCGGCGTGTGCGTATAGGCAGACTAGGCAACGGCCTAGAGCGGCACTTTGGCAAGGCGGCAAAATGTGGCCTTATAAAAAATGTCAACTGTCGCTACTTGCACACGGACGAGGTGAGGTGAGGAGGATATGAAAGATCCCAGCAAATAGCCAACAACAATAATGCAAGAACTAAAAGACATTTTGACAGAGTGAGGACCATATATAAGGTCATAGGAATTTATTTCCCCAGGGGTGATGCACACAGGAAAAAAGTAAGATAAGATTTTTTTTCTCTAGTGGTTTTAAGTTGTGAACCTGCTGATGATATGCGCCCTTGCTGCACACATGTATGTGTGTTTTACGCACAAGGTTTTGTTTATATAGGTTAAAGATTTGCAATATTATTACAGCTATTGCTGTTGCTATTTAGATGAGTTGAAATTTGATAATTTAGAAAATAGCTGTGCTGCCATGGCTCTGCCGTAAAGGGGTTTGGAACCTATTGGATTTATTATGCTGCAGACCAGATACGCGTATGCGTCACGCGACAGCCTACTTAAATAATTGTTGACAGTTGTGCGTTGCACTTGTCCATTTGTGCAATGTGTATATATTGCCGTTTGTTTTGTTGCTGTTTTTTGCTTATATTGGCTGCTTGTTGATTGTTGGTGTCTTGTAGCCTACATTGCAAATAAAGGGGCGGCACTTTCGCCTAGAGTGCATGCACCGCTCCTGGCTGCAGAGGACAGTCTACCCCAGTAGAAAGCTGTCTCTTCCCACCGGGAGAGAGAGCGCTGGTCAGAGTGCTCACTCTGGACAAATTTAGGTCCCCAGAGGTAGCTGTAGACTGAATGAGAACAACAATAAAAGAAAAACACTGCTCGACTTGAAGAATCTCAGTCGACTGAGGGATCACCGACTGATAACGTTACCACTGCCAAAACACCGTTATAATTGCTGTGATTATGTCAAAGCAAGTGACTAATACGTCTCTTTAGCAATGAATACTAAGTGCCAAGTGCGTTTCTGACCTTTTATTTTCACCCTTTCTCTAAGTGGGAATATTGGTGTTGGCAGTGGTAGAAAAAGTAGGCCTAGAAGTAGACTTTTCTTCTAAAGTAAGACTAATAATACTGCAAAGTACATGTCCTGCATTTGAATGTTTACTTAAAGTGAAATAGACGCATCAGCACAATCAACTTAAAGTTACCTAACGTCTGTTCAAGTTGGAGCTTCTAACTTAATTTAATGCTGGATAGTTTAATGAATAATAATGAATAATATTTTAATTGTGATATTTTATAAGTAAATTTTGAATTTGGAAAATGTAGTAGTACAATGTTTTCCACTGAAATAGAAGTACACAGTAAGTCAGTAGTATACAATTGAGTTGCTATGGGGTCTTTCTCTAAGTTATTTTGGGGTAAAATGGTTCTAGGGAAAGCTGCAACAATACCAGCAGGCACTGTACTAGTGTAACATAATTCTTGATATGAGTGATAAGGCTTATTTTGGAAAAGCAAAACAGAGAACTACAAAAAGATATGACGAGAGACATATTCAGAATGAGGAAGCACACTGACAAAAGAAGGTGAGCGATATCTATGTTTTTTTTTCCAGGTATAAGTATTGGTGTGTGTGTGTGTGTGTGTGTGTGTGTGTGTGTGTGTGTGTGTGTGTGTGTGTGTGTGTGTACAAGCCACTTTAAATCAATGTGTAAACAGGTAAAGGCCATTGAATGTCACACAAGAAACGGACATAAGGGGAAGGTGAAATGGTAATGAAGTATTTGTGTATCAGAAAATCTACTACTGATAGTTCTTATTTACAATGGACTGTCTCTACTATTAGACTGACTATAAACAGTGGTACAACATTATATCATCAGAATAGAATCAGCCACAAAAATATACAATAATCCAGTTGTGCCTCATGTTGTATTTATGTCTATTGTACCTTAAGCTATTGCTGATTAAGAGCAGTCTCCCTCCCTGGATAGTCATTAGTTTCTCATTAGCTCGGAGCGTAAGGGATGACCTGCTAGTCTCTTGAGCTTTCCCAGATGGTTGGGAGTGTCTTTACAGATCCCAAACTCCCTTTTGCATGGACATTCCTATGGTGTGCTGCATGGCATTTTGCCAGATTCAAGTAAATTACTTCAGCAACAGGATTGTATTTATTCATGTATTTATGCAAGTAGTGCTGGGCATCGTTCAAAATCTTTCAATCCGGTGCCAATTTCAATACCTCAGTTTCAATGCCGGTTCCTAACGATACTTTTTTCGATACCATATGTTTTAAAATCCATTTCAACATCAACAAAAATACATTAAAACACAAAGCTTTTATTTTCCACCTTAATTGTGAATCAAAACAGTTATCAAAATAAAAAAATTCTGGTAAAACTGCTCACTCAGAGTAACATTATTAAAAGTGCCTTGCAAGCTCAGCCTGTCAGTCAGTCATCAGGGCAGATAAACCACTGTTGTGCCTGCTTGTCTAAGAGAAAGTGTAATGTAAACAGCATCGCGACCGCTTTCGGCTCGCCATTAATATCATATCGCAGCAAACGCTGTCTGCGTGAAGTTTTGAAAAACTGCAACCACACTTGAAACCACTTTATCGGCATCGCCGTGACTCTCTGTGACTTCAACAAAATTGCAGACAGTTTACTTCGTCCGCACCTCTCCGTGTGTGTGTGTCTGTCAATATGCAGAGAGGACCGATAAGCTTGCGCTTACGCACTCAGACGCTTTTGGAACCGAAATTTGGCACCGAAAGATAAATAATTTTTTCCGGTGCCATAAAGGTATCGACATTCGGTACCCAGCCCTATATGCAAGCCTAAAAACATAAAGCCCCACTAGTGGCCTTTGGTGCTGCAATGTTTATCACATCCCACAACAGGAAAATGTTGAATGACAATGACAAACAATATACCAATTAGATTTACTTATATCTAATTAGAATCTAAATATTCTAAGATGCTTCTAAATTGTGGGTGAAAAGACTGTAAAACTTGTCCCGGGGGTGTTACTAGGTGTTACTAGAGGAAAGGCAATGGGGTCTATTACAATCAAAGGGGTTTATCTCCTTGGAAGCATGAATGTACTCACACATACATTTCACACAAACCTTCCCATTATATTATAGGATATCTTGCAAAAGAAGTAATTTTTGTCTCATGGTGGCACAAGAGAATAAGCTTACAGAGAGCCATCCTCTGGGAAGCAAGAATGTGCTCAGTGTTTATCATGGAAATCTACACATTAGATTTAGATTTGTATGGTTTTTGGGCTGATGGTGGTGGTCTGACAAACATTAGGGTCCAGCCCCTAGAAACAATGAATAATCATGGCAAAATGTATGAGAATCTGGTTTTACTCTGGCGTAGCTGTTGGACAGCCAATATTGCCAGTTTAACGCCCCAGTCACAATCAGTAAAAGCAAACAAACACTATGTACAGTAAGTGTTCTCAGCATCCAGCAGGCAATGACATAGGTAACTGTGTAATACTGTTGCTATAATGTCAACTCTTACACGCTTCAGGATCCTGACCATACAGTTGACTAAAAAAGGAAAAAGTATTTTGTGAAGACTAACCCTGTACGGTGTCATTGAGTGCCGAGAAAGGTGCCTTTAAATAAAATGTATTATTATTAATGTATGCTCTGTAAACTACAACCTCCGCTGCTTCAGCACTACACAGGCACCAACCACAAGGCCTGCTGAATTCATAACTGATTGGTCACACAAAACCGTATTTAGAAATATACTTACGATAGGCTATATCTTGCTAGACTTTGATGTTCACTGAGGTCCGACAAGTAAAGACATATAATTAAGTACGCACACTTGCATAGTGACATCTGAAAAAAAAAGAGAAAGATGAACATAGAAGAAGGAGAGCCTCAGCAGAGAATACTAAATGGACAGTTAAGGTCAATTTCCAAAAGGTTCTCTTTAAATGTTTTCTTATCACAGCAGAGTTCTAGTTCTTTCAAACCAACACAGGAACGCAGGATAAACTTGCATTTAAGGTCGATTTCAATAGGTCAATGCACGTTATCCGACCTTGCTCACGACCCAGGCACATCTGATAGTGTTTTGGTATAAGAAGGAGAACAAATGTGTCTGTAACAGCAATATTAAGTGACTTTATAATTATTAAACAATTTCTAAAACCCTTCTCAACAAGTTGACAATGCGTTCCAGCCCTCTTAAACATAAATTCTGCTCTTCTCAATCTATACACAGCTTAAGTTGTTACATTAACTTTTGATAAGGAGACCAAAGAAGGAAATCCTATAAAATAACAGACCCAACGCAGGTGGAACTTAGCTTTTATAGCAGCACAAGAGTCAATGAGGGTAAAGGGTGGTGCTGTGAAAGGGGAAATTAGGCACGGTCACACTGACTTTGCGGTACTGTGCTCAATGTAAGCAGGCAATTGTTTTTTACTTTTTACTGGAGCATACTAACATGAAACAGACAATATGTGAGTGTAGCATCAGCCTCTATATTAAATTCAATCTTTAAAAGAAGTGAGAATGACAACTACCTATTATCAAATGACTAAGAGTATTTTGTTTTTCAGGTATCATATACAACACTGCATGCTGTTTAGAAAAACAGAGTTGTTTTCTTTCATTTGTGTGCGTGCTGATATTGTCAACCAAATGGATGATTCACAAGCAAAGTGACTATCAAGCCATTCACAAAAACAGTAGGTCTACGGGAATTTTGTGTTAGTCACTGCACACAATTTGAAGAGGCCTGCTTTAGGTAACATGGTGCTAAAAGGTTTTTTTTTTCTCCTACATTTTTAAATATCAACATTTGTCGTTTATATATTTTTTCTGGTTAGAATTCCTGTTGTCAAAACCAAAGAAGGGCTTATTTGCTGTCATTGTGGTTCCTGCTCTGTGAGAAATCAACAGGTGACCCTGCTACAGAGCTTATCAAACAATGTGCTCTCATCACTTGAACTTACAGGCACACACATGCAGCTGCAGCTACAGTAAAAAAAAAAAAAAAAAAAACAGCTTACTGTCATATGGTTCAGTCTTCCATTACAAAGAAAAGATATTAACTCCCTTAAAGGAGATGAAGAACGCTGGTCAGAATACAAATGGAACTGTTTGCACTCAGCGGTATGGCATGTGACATATCACTGAGCCAGACAGAAAGCTACAAAACTGCCTGTATCCATAAAAGGGCTGAAGGTATGCAGTGTGTGGTGTTACATATAACTAAACTTCAACTAAATCACAAACACACAGGCACAAAAGCGCCGCATTGCAAACCTGTTGTCTAACCACCTGTGGCAGTTTCTGAGAAATGCACATGAAATGGCGATCACCACATTCAGCGCTACTATTACCACACTTTGCCTCCACGGGCCTAAGGAGAGCTGTCCTTATAAATCCATGTTTACTCTATTGAATTATAACTTATGGCAACATTCCTCCTCAATGAACTCATATCTAAGCAATCAAAAAATATTTGAGATATGTGGAAAAGGAGTAGGAGTATAAGAGAGAAAGAGAGAGGTCACTAGCTGTAAATCCAGCTGAGGTCTACAATAATTGTGAACTAATCTGTCCGGACTTGATCAGTCAGGATGTTTTGCTCTCGTGCATGACACTCCACTGCCGAGGGCCGCCACCACGCTAATATTAGCACGCATGTGAGCAAGCGACGCCATGTTTTTCATCCAGCGATCAGATCCCACATGTCATTATAGAGCTATTTCATTTCTGTAACTTCTTTGTTACTTTGTGTAAATTAAGTGTTGTTGAGTGTGTATACATACACACACACACACACACACACACACACACACACACACACACACACACACACACACACACACACACACACACACACACACACACACACACACACAATGTGAGTCATGTTTTCCCTTACTTGGGATGCTTCCTCACTCACGGACGTCACATTATAACAACACACTGTGTTCCATAACTTTTGTCAGATGACTCAATGTTATGTCATCTTAACATATCTCAAGTTCAGTCAACTGCTTGGCATTAGGGGGGGCCAGCAGCTCCCAGGGACCTGCCACTCTGTTATTGCTAGCAACTAGCTAGCAACATCATCTTTTATCGTCGGACTCCCAGAAACCCCTGCTTCAGCACAGTAGTCAGGTTGTTTTTTTTGTCTTAGCCTCGATTCAGCACCTTCATGATTAGCATTGGGTATCAAAGCTCAGTGCTATTGAGAAATGACTGAAATGTGCCCGTAGAATCGAGTATCGAGTCACAGTCTTGGTTAACAATTGAATCATATATTTCCTGATCTAAATCATAATTAATTTTGTAGGGAAAAATATGTGTACAGCTGCTTTTGTTAAGATAACTTCAGTGCATTATAGAGTTTGGTATATTTTAGTATATTTAAAAGTGTGGTATTGAAAAAAATAGTTAGGTACTTACAGTAGGTATTGGATTTGCTCCAGTCGTGAACATTTTCAAATGACACACAATTAAAACTCTTAAAATGGTTAATGTGTCATGTCACCCCCTGATACACACATAGAGATGCACATACAAACTAACAACACATGATGACACACGAAGACCCTACTGGATAAGTGTCGGAGCAGTATCCTAGAAATCTAGATGCACCCTAGCGCCAGCATATGCAATTTGCAGCCAGGGGGTCTAGCAACTCTCCGTTGGCTTGCGAGATGGAAAAACCAAACTCTGGCCGGGCCAATCACATTGTGTGTAGAGTCGGTGGGCTGGCTTATGGCTGCTACTGCTGCTGCTGGGAACAGCGGTCTTTCGAATCGGCTTTGGCCACGACTCTGGAAGACTTGGAGTTACGTTTTTCTTTGAGAAAAGAACAAAGAACGGTACTGAAGTCATTCTTAAAAAAGGAAGATGTGTTCGGAGTTTTGCCAACCGGCTACGGCAAAAGTTTAATCTATCAACCAGCTACCTTCTTCGTTGCTCTGCCTGCAGACAGAATTTGAAAGACAACCGTTTATCCCGCCCCTCGGATTGAGCCCTGCCAATGGGGAGTTCCAGGCTTGTCAGGCTATCGGAGCACCTCTCCTATATGAAATCATACTTGGACAGTAGACTGTTTGCAAAACTACCTCAAATAGCCTAATTTTACCAGCCTATTTACAATAGTAACTACTTACCTACTTGATGTGATAACAGGATATCAAATGATAAATGTTCTCCCTGTTAGTCTTGTACAAACAACATTTAATCATTTTCTAGTTATGAATTTGATGAAATCCATATCCATAAGAAATGGAATTAAATAGTGTTAGTGGAAAACGTGTTGCAAGAGCATTTGTCAGCAGCCGTTACAAATCAGCAAACCAACCAAGAGTTTCAAAGAAAGGTTTTTGGGTTATAAAGAGACTTTTGACACTTGCGCTCGCATAGTTTTACTTTAGATTAGTACTTACAGAAAACATTGTATAAACTGTAAAATGTGTGATATTCTATATAAAAAAAGTAGTATGGCAATAATTCTTGGAAAAAATGACGTCAAGTACTTTTTTGGGGGTTGTTTTGGCAAAACAAACAACACTGAATCTAATACTCATAAGATAATACTGTCAAGATTAATGCTAACACACACGCACGCGCAGCTCCAGTGATTCAGGAAGCAGGTCATGTTTTTCCATGCAAAACTAGAAGGTCCTTAGAGCAGCAGTAGAGGGACTTCCTATTGCCGAAGGGCCAAATTCCACATGGTCCATGAACATCAACCCACCCAAGCTGACTCAGACCCCCCACCCCCTTAACACTGAACATAATACTGGGGAAAGCCTCGAGTTCATAATCAGCTGTTAGGTATTTTCCCTTGGCAGGCGACTTCTATAAACTTCAGAAGAGGATGTATGTCCTCCTCCTGCTGTCAACATCTCAATCTCTATCACTTACATGGCACCAGATATGCCAGCCGGTGGCGAGAAAAGTGCGAGAGGAAATTAACTGTGGTCACACTGAATACAAAATACATACAAAGTGGATGTTCAAGAAAAAAATCCCACATCACTACTGGAAAAAATGACAGTATACACGGTTACTCTTTACTGTTTACTTCCAAGATGAAATTTATTGCAAGAGCATGATGCAGACAGCTTGATGATATCCTCTAGGTAGTGTTAAACTCACCCAACTGAAATAATATGCTTTCAAGAATGGGCTTTTGAATGAGTTGATCATTGGTGTGGCTGTCCATTAATCTGGCAGGAGACTCCTTAGAGGAGACTGTGGTTTTATTACAAAATCTTGTTAGCATGTAAATCCACCTTAATGCAATTATTAAACAATCTTCTACTAGATCTATAAAGTTTTAATTTAGGAGCAAATGTCAAGAATGAGGAACTTCACAATTACAACATTAGTGTTATCAGAGCGTTGTTAAATCAGGTGTTATGTCTTCTGTGTGTTCCATATTCAGCTTTAAATGCTCCTCTACCTCAGGTCAGTAGGGTCAGTAGGCTATGGCACAGCAATCTGATCCCTTTTTACTTGGTATGCAGTTAATTAGCTTTTTGAACCCTCATTAGAAACAACTCCCCCCAATACACACACACACACACACACACACACACACGCTTTTCACCCCCACTCTAAAAGTCTGCCACCCCACTATTGTCTGACAGTGTGGAGACATGCAGCTGCCTGCAGTCTGGTCAGTAACACACTGACACAGGGGGAAATACGCAAGGCAAACGTTTGTCAGTCGTGTGTGTGTGTGTGTGTGTGTGTGTGTGTGTGTGTGTGTGTGTGTGTGTGTGTGTGTGTGTGTGTGTGTGTGTGTGTGTGTGTGTGTGTGAGAGAGAGGGGGGAGGCTTTTCGTAAAAGGAGCTAAAATACTATTATGAAAGCCCGGAAGGTCAAAGCAAGGCAAGCTAAGTCTGCAGTGTGCTGGAATGCAACCAGGGATAGATGGAGGTAACCGTTTACAGCATTTTTATGTGGCACGGATGATGAGTTTTCAAGTAGTTTTTTTTTATCTCTAAGAATATTTATTTTATTTATTGTTTATTCACTAGTGTGGTTGTTTGCCTTCGGTAACTGTAAGTGCTTTGGATGAGGTTGGTGAAAGTCTACATCTGAACACAAAAGTTAATCATCTTTCAATGCTGCTACAGTCATTCAACCCTTAGGTAGGTTCACATATTTATCATGACATTTGGAACAGCTTGGTAGCTCTCAAAAATGAATTTAAAAGTAGGCTACATTTTTCTCTCTGATGGCATCAGTATGGCTACTCCAATGATATTCATAATGTGAGTTTTGTGCAACTTTAACACACTTCTATTTTAAGATTCTGGCTTGGTAGGCCATTACAGACTAAATCTTAGCATGGGTTCTAAATCCGCTACGTTACTTTGCAGCAAGTTAATAAAATAGGACAACTCAGGAGCTCCGCAGACCCACTTTCCTTTCTCTTTTGACTAGCGGCTATATGACGGCAAAGTGGAAGTGGATCTCGGATATCGTCGTGTTAAAGTGACAGTCGTCCTTCGTCGTTTAATTCACAAAATAAGGCTTCCTGCCTCACCCTAACATCTTCTAACAACCCCTCGGTAAATAGTTGTAGGCCTCGGTAAAGTACTGAAGAAAACAGACCCCGGTATCCGCTTACGGGGTGCCCGTGTCTGGCCTCCCCCTCTTCTCTCTCGCCGTGTTTTCGGATGAGCAAATCAAAGCCAGGGCTAAATTCAAGGGAAGGGTGCACACTACTGACCTGAATAAACTGGATAGTCAGGGCTGATTTCCCGACTCCGCCGCCGCCGACCACAACCAGCCGATACTTCTCCTGCACCGAGCCGTCCTTCCAGCCTGCCATCGAGGACACTTCGCTGCGCTCGCCGCCGCCGCTGCTGCTGCTGCTGCTGCCGGAACACCACCAAACACCCACTTTCTTTCTGTTAACTGAAGAGGCCCTGCGGTGTGAGAGACCAGAGCGTACAGAAGAGTCCAGATATGTGCCAAAAATTACTCGTCGGTGTAGTCCGTTTGGTGCACGGATACATAGGGAGGGATCTGCGGAGCTACGGTTGCCTGTCCATACGCCTGACCGTGTTTCTGCCTCGACAACACTGTGATGTTCGAGCTGTGGATCCGATAGTAGGTGTAATCAGGCAGACCAGTACTAATGTCTGGCGCTAGGGGCCCTTCTACAGGCTGCGTGTGACTGCCTCAACACCCCACCTACAGTAGTCTGCCACACACCCACACACACACACACACACACAGAGAGAGAGAGAGAGAGAGAGAGAGTCGTATACAGTCTATGGTCTTAACCCACCCTGCAGCCCTGTCCTGAGGCTAGGCTATCATACACCCCCTGCAGTCATATTCCTGTCCTCAAACACAGCCTACATGCAAGCACGCACGCACGCACGCACGCGCACACACACACACACACACACACACACACACACACCATAAAAAGCAATGCCTCCTTACTGTAATTGCAACCAGTTATACAGTCATGATGAAGATGCCCTGCAGCTATCACCATAATGCAACCCTCCAGTTATACGAACTGTATTTTGTTTAAGTATTAGTTTTCCTCACATCGTAGGATATAGGCCAGCTTTCATGCTGTAAACCATGAATTCACACAATACAGATTTATTCTGTGAACAACTCAGTGAAAGATGCTGACCTTACTGCTACTGTCTCTTACACACACAATACAAACCGAAGACACACAGGAGCATATCATAAAACGTACAAGTTTTGCAATATATGATATTTCTGTAAAAGTAGAATTTCCCCATTATTCTGTAACTGAGACACTTTTTGAGTATGCAGATGTCTAATACACATGCAGTACAGAGAACATATAATTAAGCAATAAAAATAGGCTATACAAATAGATAAATACTGCAATTAAAATAGGCTGGTAAAAAGGTTAATACAAGTATCACTCCACAACATAGCTTATAAAAAATATACTATTAGGCAAATGTTAAAACTCACCTTTGTTACTCTCAGCTACAAATTGTCATTGGTATATTGCGTTACAGTGACTTTTCTTTTACAAGGCCCTTTAACAAAAGCATAAGGCTTTGTTATTCTTATCATGTCTATATTGTAAATAGTCTGACATGGGGATGTTCATCTTGCACTTTGAAGTCTGTCATGATAATTTATCACTGAAAACAAAAGTGATGAATGATTTTCTGTCACTGAAAATTGCAAAGTTGGGATTCAGCCTGAAGTGCAGACTTAAGCCAGTTTATCTAAAATGACAGACTCTACTTCAGTGTGTACAAGCGTGACTTGTATTATGTCAACATATCAATTATATGCCATGTTATGACAAATCTCACTACAGGATTATACTTTGCAGAATAGCAACACACTTTGACACCTGTGGCGCCACCTAGTGTCACAAGAAAGAGGCTAGACGGGAAACAGTGCACTTCAGTGTTCTTCAAAGTCTTGATAAAGAGTGTTCAAGAAAATAAAAATGGATTTAGACATTCATATAAATAGTTAATTCATATCTACAGATAGTGTTGCTAAAGCTCAGTCTCACTGACGAGGGCTTAAAGTACTGAGGACACGCTTGTTAGTAGCTTAGAAAGCTATTGAAAATAAATGCTGCAGCAATTCTTGTAATAAAATGCAGGATAGGCATTTATAAAACTCCAAGTGTCTAAAGAAAAACAATATCACACATATACATGAGAGGATAAAAAGCAGAAGTCGCTTTGATGCTAAAATCTAATAAAGCCACCATAAATGTACTGTTCAACAAACACAGTATGAATCCCTTTACAAATATGAGGGATTAAAGAATGTGACAGTGATTCTTTGTTGAGGTGAGTACCCTCTGCCTTCATGATAGCTCGCCTAAATAGAAGATCATTATAAAAACACAGGGTGCAAAAGCTCAGGTCTTTGGTTATGGAGTTAGCTGCGTTAGTTAGCTGTAATAATTGTGAGTATTGTCTACCCTAACTCCAGAGGCAGTGCGATGCACACAGTAGCTTGGCTGTGACAGTGCTGCCAGATAGCCAACTGTTTATTTTCACAGCTGAAGCTCTGACCTTAAAGCCACCTCTCAGCCTGTGTCTAGCCCCATGGAGAGAAAGATTTCACAGATATTGTAAATGTATGACTGGGGCTGTGTCCCTTTAATCTGGCATATTACCAGAAATGTCCCTTTTACTCATGAATTATAAACAGGAGGGCAAGTGGAATATAGGACTCTCTCTGCCAACACTAATCCATCTCCATCTCATTATCACAGTGGCAGTAAAACCTGCAGATGGCTTTGAGAGTACCTTCGAAATCACTGCAATATATTAGGCTATCCTGGGTTAAAAGAAATCATGTCCCTGCCAAGGATGTGTACTGTATGTATTTTAGAATATTAATGTTATTGTCAATTTGGGGGGTACGGACAGTTTCACACTGTGTAAAGATATCGTGTGAGGCATCTGAGGAATTCTAATTAGAGTCTGGAGCTGTGAAGCTGGACACAGCAGGAGGTCCGTGCAGGAGTCCCTTCACTTTACAGTACAATCACCTTATTAAAAGTGTCAAATTGTCTTTTTAGATGTCTGAAAATGTCTATTGACGGGATTAATTGAAGCTCCAAGCTATTTCATCAACATTTAATGTCACGCTACACATGAATCAATTAAAACCTTTAACAGAAACTTAGGTACAAAGTACAGGAAATTAATACATATTAACAAGCCCTTGTCCAAAGCTACTGTAGATTTTCAAATTTACAATATAGTTTGAAAATAAAAAAGATCAGTAAAGATGGAAGAAAATGGTGCAAAGTTCTCTCATTCTTTTAATACATATGTTTATTGAAAATTAAACAGGACAGGGAAAGAGCATTACTCAAATGTAGTTTTCAGACAGAGATGTAAAAAAAAAAAACAGAAAGAAAAGAAACCAGCATGGAAGCAACTGACCATATATAGTTCTTAATTTGCTGTGATGAAAAGACTGTAAGATGGATGATAAAAAGAACAGCGGGTGACTTTCCCAAAGTCAGAGGGATAAGCTGGACCAGAGTTGTCTCAGACATTTGACTTTTTCTGGGAGAGGTTGATCTTGTCACCGAGACTCAAGGCCATCCCCTGTGAATGAAGGAGGGAGGATTTATTGGAACAGATTGTATACATACTGATAAGAGCATAAAGCTTTCAGTGCAACATCCCATGTAACGGGTTATTTCATATATTCACTTTCCTTGGCAGTTCAGTCCAATTATTTCAATGGAGGTATTAGATTAAAGGTCCCATGGCATGACATTTTTGGAACCCTCCACCTTCCCCTCCCCCCCTCTCTGCTCCTCAATAGCTACAGACACAGAAATGGCACATATTAAGGAAAGCTCATTGTGGGACTGGCTCTAGTGGCTGTAATTCTGCACCACGGCTGAATTTCGGGAAAGAGACTTCAGATACAGTATTGGGGGACCACTAAGGTCTATATAAAAGCATCCAAAGAGCACCATGTCATGGCACCTTTAAATGTTATCCTTCCAAAAGAAGTTCCAATTTGTTGCATTGCTCAAGTTGAAAGCAAATAAATTCAACAAAGCCTTTACTTCTCAGATGCATGCTACAGTTGATGGTGCAGCAGCTGTGACCCACCTGACTTTTGGCTCTAATGCGTATGTGTCCGTTGACAGGTGCGTCGGGCCCCAGGTGGATGGGCTTCTCGACGCTGACATTAGCCAGGGCATCTTCTCCAAAGATAGAACGAGCATAAAGGTTGGCAGCCATGAAGCCGCAGAAGCCGGACAGTGCCTGGTTTGTAAGATGAAAATAGTTGAGAATCCGGCAGCACAACAACAACAACAACAACAACAACACAGGATTAACACACTTCACCTAGCATGATGGGCTTTGGTGATGCATTACTGACAGTAGATTTAAAACCTCATTTGCTTTCTTTGCTCAGCTGTATCTCATACCAACCTTCTCAGGAGTCAGACACTTCATGTTGGTGGACTTGAGGATATGCTGAAGGTACTCATTCAGATCAGTGATGTTGGTGTTCACGGTCACCTACAACAAAGAAAGATTGCTTAGGGATTGCTTTTTTTATTGATTTGTTAAATGTAAATCATGTTCCCTATAATAGAGAAAATTACAGAACTGTTTGTTCTGGGAACTGGCCACAAAGTAGAAAGCTTACCTTGTTTTCCCACTCAAACTCTGCCCACATCTGTCTAAATTCTGCATCGGTGCAGGAAGCTGGCTGGATGTAGTCCATGATGTCAATGTGGATGTCACTTAGGACGACGCAGTTTCTGTCACTAGCAGCCCCCGATACATCATAGACTGGAAAGAAAGAATCAAACATCCCCGACAAATAAAAAAACATGATCTGGTTACAGAGAGCAAAACATAACAGAAGTTGAATTCTGATGGGAAACATGACACAAAAGCATTATCTTACCAATGTTTCCAAATATAATGCCATTCTCAGTAGAAGCCACCTTGACATTGGCCTTGATGTTAGCAAAATCGTGAGGAGCCAGAGTGAGAGGTGAAGGCTTCTCAACCAACTTGAGATCGCCTGTGGGATGGATACATTTAGTAAAATGCATACATAGTGCAATGTGAGAAACAAAATGTGATCCGCTTGGATGAGCATGAATAGAGAAGAGAACATATGCTTTGTGTCCAGTGAGGTGGAAAAGAAACTAGACTAACCTAAAGTGGCCAGCTCAAGGGTGCAATTCTGGAGAGTATCACTGGTTTGGTTGACCACCAGCACATCCAACACAATGTCATACTGGTTGACATGAACGTAGGCTTCAGCATACACTGGGTCTGAGAAGCCTGTCAGCTGGGTCACCTAGAACCGAAAAAATGGATTATATTTAATTATTAATTATAATATGAACTGAATGTAAATATTTCCTCACAGCGATTAAAAGTTTTTTTTTTGCGATTCTCTTTTCAACAGGGCACCACAAGGACTTCAGCAGCAGTGCAGCGGAATGAAAATAAAGTGTGTCTTGCATGAAAAACAATTATACCCATGGCCAAATTAAATTAAATTTAAATAAATAACGCTACAACTAAATAGTAGGCTATTTGTAAACTCCAAACGCGAACAGGAACAACTGTTCTCTTTCCCACTGTGCAATCAAAAATAGCATCTCCCTCTGAGACAAACGCCACGCTAAGGTCTTCAAATATTTATGCATTTTAATTACAACAATGAACGGGGCAATTTTTCAAAACAGAAAAAGCAATCTAATCTCCAAGCAGAAATGATACCTGAAGCCGACAATTTGTCCCCCACGGTACCGTTTCTCTCAATGTAATTTCCAAAGATTTCTGCAGGGCTTGTGGTGTACCTTGTTGAGTTTTGAAGCAAGGGGATCAGCAGCCTCCTTCCTCTGAGTGTTGCCCATAGCAGCCAACAGACTGAGCTGGAACTGGTCCTCCTTAGAAGCCATCTCGTTTTTGGCTGTCAGCTGCATGAAGGAGATTGGGTCGTCTGCCTGCACTGTTACGTTCCGTTTCTCAGACTCTTTCTGTGGTCAGAATATGAAACGAGTATGGTTATTTTTTTTTGGGGGTGGGATATTCCAGCCGTTAGCCCACAACAGAGTCAACACCATAAATACCTACAAAAGTAAGCAAAGCTGTAAAAACAAATGGGTAACAAAAAGACATCAGATAAACTCAAGTAACATTTTGTGCAGAATGAACACAAAAATTGCAGTAACAGTGACAATGTTCATATGAGGAGAAACCAGGGCCCTCATGCATTAATCTGGCATAATTAGGCCATACATAAAAAAAAAAAAAAAAAAAAAAAAAAAAAAACAAACTTATTTATACAAACAAAACAACAAACGCACATTTGCAATATTGATAAATGAGGGCTGGGTACAAACATATGAAATAACAAAATAATGTGTTAGCTTCCGCTACTTGTGGTGATGCTTCAGCTGTGCCCAACTGTCAGGAGGTTAAATACTGAGTTCAGCCCTCTGAGGGTACATCCCATGGCCCTTATTTGATAGCTATTTGATAGCTCCTCGACACTCCTCGGTGAAAGCTGTCTCAAAGCTGTTATTTCTGCCATGCAGCTGAAGGAGTTGCTAACTCCACCCAAACAGCTGACAAATTCATGTGACGCTTCAAAGGAAAGGACATCTCACCCCTCTAAAACACATTTGCTCGTTGCCTCTCTCCTCCCGTGCCTCCTCGGTGGGAGGGACTAAGGACACGATGAAGGGAGGCAATTTAAGCAACATGAGATGCAGCTTGAGTCAAAGGTCTCCATTACCTTCTGTGACAGCTTCTCCTCCTCCAGTCTGACAGTCAGCATATGTGACAGGGATCTGCGGCACTCCTTGTTGAAAATGTCATTCATAAGTGGCGAGCACTCTGACAGGACCTTGAGGCACAGCGAGATGCGGTCCACATCATCGTCTGTAATTGGCTTCTTGGGCAAAGAGGATTTACCCAGGTGCAGCACAGTGACCATGATCAGCATGGCCTCTGCAACAAAGGACTGAGAGAGACAGCAGGGATTAGAGGAACAAGGCCGTTGTTTTAAGGACTTGTTACAAAAAGGTGTGAAGGGACGCGAGGACAACTTACATTTTGTTTCCTTTTGTCTTGAACAATAGCAACATAGCGCAAGGCCACTTTGGTCAGTGTGGTGGCCAGGGAAGCTGCCACATAGAAGTCCCCATCCATCAGGAAGCCTCGGAGTGGAGGTCTGGAACAACAAAACCAGTGTTTATCAGAGTTTCACCAAGTCAAATTTAAAGGTGCCCTGCTACACGTATTTCATTACTTTGTGTTAATGTCTGAAGTTCTACCATGGACTCTAACATTTTTTGTGGAAAAAAAAATTCCTTGGTTACCTTGTTTCAAGCCATTCTAGCGTGGTATAGAAAGCCTACAGGAAGACTCAGCTCGATTTCTGCCAGTTCTCATTAATATTCGCTAAGCTGTTTGAATCTGATTAGCTAACAGCTAGCCAATGAGAGCCTGGCTGTCAGAATCTTTTATCTAGCCCAACTGGGCGAGCTAATAAATAGTAATAAGCTCAGGCAATATGATGTCAGACTGATTAGCTTTTGTAATTGGCCTGATTTCTCTGCTTATTTCTTTTTAGTGGCTAGAGCTGACAAAGGAGCTAGCAGTTCATTTTCACCTTCACAACGTAACACAAACACACATGGACCTAATATATTTCAAAAAAATGCAAGTAAAAACAGTTTTGTATGGCAGTTTAAGACTTTTTAAGACCTTTTTAAGATCATTATGAATGAAAGTTAAGACTTCAACTAAGCCCTAAATTCAGTTTCTTCAATATCGCTAAACTTGCACTTCCCCATAGCCGAAGAATAAAAAACATTTTATTTCTGTGGTACAATCTGAAAGAGACTTGCGCCAATAACACGAAAGCTGATATAAGTTGCATGTTGGTCTCGTGCATATTTGGACTAGCGTAAGAAACGACTACAAAACCACGGAAATTTTAGACTTTGAAAGATGACCAAACTCCGTACAATCAATGAAATATTACAGGCAAACAGCGATTTGCCCACAATGAGCTATTTTTTACCTATCCTCTTCTTTCTTTGAAGGCCTGGAGGAGCTGAGGGCACTCTGTGTCACATAGGTGCCCATCTCTGTCACCAGCTTCTGCGCTGGAGCCGCACTCACTTCATCGTCTGGTTTCATCTCTCCCGTCTCTTTCTTTATCTCATTTTCTACAATCGGGATCTGTCCATGCAAGAGACAGATGTCAGATATTTGTGACAATTTTAATTAAGTTGGGACTGTCAGGTCAGCTTGTGTTACATTAAATTCTGACAATAATGGACAAACATACCTCTCCCAAGGACCGGCGTACTTCTGTCATCACACTCTGGATGTCGTCCTTGGTGCTGCAGTATTCTCCCAAGATCCACAACGCTCCCCTGTAGATCCTGAAAAATGATAACGAAAAAAAATAACGATATACTACTCAGCCCTTATGACAAAACTCAGCTAAGTCTATGAAACATAAATAAATACTGATATACTTAATCGTTGATCGACTTACCTATGTATCTAAATCAAATAGGCTAACCCAAATTGGACCCGCTTTTTTTAATAACCTTTCGGGAGAGACAAAAACCAAGACAATGCATACTGGGCCTCATTTACCAAACGTTCTTAAGAACAAATTTGTTCTTAAACCCCACTTATGCAGTTTTCACGAAGATTCTGGCATTCACCAACGTTTTCTTATTTGGGATTTGTTCTTAGGTAAGAACAGAATCTACGCACACTCAAGAGCACTCTTAAAAAAAAAAAAAAAAAAAAAAAAAAAAAAGTAGGAATATATTTCTGAATGAGGCCCATTATTCCCCCTCAATGTGCTTAGAAAGCCTTACTTGACAGTTTTGATGGCGTGAAAGACTTCCAGCATCTTCTCGATGATGAGGGGTCTCAAGTTGTCAAACCTCTGAATGGCCTCCCGTACAAACTCCAGCACATCAGCAGCGGCTGCCTCATTAGTGTCACTTAGGAACTCCATCAGCTGTAAATCATATCAACACAAAGAGAAGTCTAACTTTACTCTTATTATATAAACAACCACTGGGTCTTTCTCAAAAAGCTATGAAATAAGTTTTCAAGAGCCTCTTTTTTTATTTTTTTTATTATGTGCTTAAATAATAGCAAACTCACCACAGGTATGACATTGCCCGCCATGTCAGGGAAGCGCACACTGCAGGAGTGAAGAGTGCGCACCAACAGCTGCCTGTACTTATCAGTGTCTTCATGTTCTGTTACGTTGTTTGTCTTGATCACTTCTTTCTTCAAAACAATCACCAACTAGAAAACAAATAGATGTCACTATATTTGCAGTACATGCCATTTCCCCCCCTGTGTCCATGCCTGGACATGAAAATAGCAACAACATGGATATACTGTGCAACGCCACTGACCTCTTCTACATTGCGAGATGAAACAAGGTCCAGTGCCAGATGCAAGGTCTTCTTTCGGACTTCCAGGTCAGGAGTGCTGAGAACACGCAGGATGTCCATCACAAGGTCCTGGATAAAGAGCATGGGTAACAACCAAATTAAGCGGTGCACTGTAGGTGCATCAAACTGGTGCTGTCTCATGATAAATGCTAAATTCTGATATTTGCTTTTGACTCTATAAACTATAAAACTATGCATTCTGTATATTTTCTTATACATGTTGCTATATCAAATAACAATCATGAACCAAAAGAATAATATCGTCAATACTACTACTAACAAGGTTAGTTTCAGTAGGGCTTACATTTGGTAAATGGTCTTTCTTAATAAGAACCTTTTTGAGATAGAGGGCAGTGGTGTTTGCGGTTAATCAGGCATTACATTTGAGTTGTTAATTGCAATAACTCTACGTACCTGGAGTACACGCTCGTGCGTGGGATGCTCCTTCAGTTCAATCAGCCGATCAAGAACAATCAGCTTCACATTGTTGTCGCTCTCCTTGATTATCAAATCAATGTAGCACTGGGCAGCAGCCTGGAGTCCAAACAAAACACAGAACACTTATGAGACCGTACAAGACCAAAGACATCACTGCTATTGGGTCAAGTGTAGTACAATATTAGTGCCCTACAGTGCTGCTCATGAGTTTAGGAACCCATGCTAAAGTTGACTAAAAAAAAAAACAATTAGGAAAAATCCAACCTTTAAGGACACAAATTTTCTTTGTGAATGAATAATGTATCGTAAATAAATAAATGTTCTTCCTTAAAATACAGGGGGTATAATTAAGTACACCCTATAGATTCCCATAGAGGCAGGCAGATTTTTCTTTTTTAAAGGCCAGTTATTTCATGGATCCAGGATACTATGCATCCTGAAAAGTTCCCTTGGCCTTTGGAATTAAAATAGCCCCACATCATCACATACCCTTCACCATACCTAGAGATTGGCATGGCTTTATTTCAGTTAGCCTAACAGCTGGTTTGATTTGCATTGAGAGATGATTTTATGGAAAGTACCCCATGCCAATCTCTAGGTATGGTGAAGGGTATGTGATGATGTGGGGCAATTTTAAATCCAAAGGCCAAGGGAACTTTATCAGGATGCATAGTATCCTGGATGCATGAAATAACTGGTCTTTAAAAATAAAAATCTGCCTGCCTCTATGAAAATATAACATAGGGGTGTCTATACTTATGCCCCCTGTATTTTAAGGAAGACCATTTATTTATTTACGATACATTATTCATTCACAAACAAAATTGGTGTCCTTAAAAGGTTGGATTTTTCCTAACTTTGTTTTATTAAGACATTAAGATCAATTTCCAAAAGATTCATTTTTTTTTTAATTCCTCTTTTTAAGTCAACTTTAGCATTGGTTCCTAAACTCATGAGCAGCACTGTATATACAGTATGACTTACACAGGATCACTGACAAAAACTTGCTGATGTACCTTAACGGCCGTGGGAGCACTGGAGAGGGTTACGAGAGTGCCAGCAGCCTCATACTTAACAGCCGGACTGGAGGACTGCAGCAGGTTGTAGATGCAACGGATAAACCGGGCACGCTCAGAGGGGTTAGCATGGCAAACCTTACAGACAGAGAACAACAACAACAAAAACAAAAAAGCAGTTTTGAAGAGTTCAGACATTAAAGAAGCTAATCTGGTAATATGGTGGTGTGTTACAAAACTTAAATTAGACTAATAAAAAGGCCTCGACTCACTTTGTAAATCAGCTCCACAATGACCAGCTGGAGAATGTCGCCAAAAGTGTGAACTTGGTCAATACACGTGCTGAGGTAATCCAGAGCTCGATCCTGTAAAATGCGAATAACATGATGTGAGTTAGGTGGGTCTAGTGGCACGCAACAAAATCTAAAAAGTAATATAGCAATATGCTACAGACCTGATCGGCATGAATCAGCATCATGAAAGCATTTCTCTTACAGCTGGCATCTTTCTCATTGACGAGAAAATCATGGATCAACTCTGGAGCATCTGGGATGAGATGCTCAAAGTTCCTAAAACAAATAAATACCATCAGCTGTTTGTTGTTCACTAAGGAATTAAGTAAAAAAATAAAAATAAAATGTGTGTATGTGGAACGTCAACTGAACATCAAATATTTAACGGTTTGTACCTATATATGGTGTAAATGGCCAGGACAGCGTTGCGGCGCACGTAACTGTGCCGGTGCTCCAGGCAGGCCCGGATCGCTGGCATGAGTGGCTCAAGCAACTCAGACTCCTTCAGCTTGCACAGGAAACGCAGAGTGGAGCCACGGATGAACTCATTGGGATGCTGCAGGTCCTGAAATTGAGAGAAAGATTTTACGTGACAATTGCGGATTTTTTTGGAAACATAAAAAAAAATGAAAAATGAAACCTACATGTTTTAGCCAAGTTACAATTTCAATTGTTATACTTTTATTACGTTATAAAGTAAGCACAAATGGATATTACGTGGATTTAGCAGTCACACAAACTAGAGATGGCCCGATACCATTTTTTGCTTCCCGATACTGATTCCGATACCTGAACTTGTGTATCGCCCGATACCGAGTACCGATCCGATACCAGTGTGTCATATATTTTATTATGTTTTAACAGCTGTATACTACTATCCCTGTATGGATGTGATATGATTTCTATCTTTGTGAAACATGAACAAACACAAATAATGAACGCCACAGAACTTTCTTTTATTGTCCAGTTTGACAGTCAGTTATAACGGAAGAACATAAATAAACTACTTTAACGTAGATTTTCATTACATGGTATCGGATCGGTGCATAAACTCAAGTACTTCCCGATACCGAAATACCCAAACTCGTGTTCAGCTATCCAATCAGATGCATGCATTTTAACATCTCATATGAGCAGTTCCATATATATTAAAAATAAGTTTTTTTTTACGCCATTATAAAAATTATTTTCCCAGCTGTTACACATAGTGTATAACGATGGAGTGAATACCCAACATATACAGATCTACAGATTGAGTCGATTAATTGTACCTTTCTGTATGCGTCGCAGACCAGGATCATCTCCTGAAGCAGCTTTCCATCTGTGGTTGTTTTGGGAACAATCTCCCAGAAAACCAGCAGCAGCTTTTTGATGGTGTGGTCTTGAAGTGGCAGCACAAAGCGGATTATGGTCATCAGCAGTCCTGGCAACTTCTCACCATTCAGGATCATGATGATGACCTTCTTCAGGGCTTCAGTCTTTGCCTTGATCTCCCCCTTTTCTGTAGAACAAAAAAAAAAAAAAAAAAAAAGATTCTTGTTATTAGTAATATGAATGTGATCATCATGTCCTCAAAAATACGTTATGGTATCTACAGATCTTCACCTTAAACCTTTCAGAAGGAATTTGTTTTGTACTAAGGATGTTAAGTGACTTGCATTTTGATCAGCAATTAATCATTTTAGTTTAGCAATTAATCATTTTTCTATTAAAGAAAGAATCCCTATAAAAATTGCATCCTTTCAGAGAAGATACGGTTTCCTTTTGACGGTGTATTTTTCAACACTGTGAGGACCACAAATTAAATTCCAATCACCTCCATTGTATTGAGGTGGAGACAGACATTTTAGAAATGAATATCTCCCCTCAGCAAAGTTTATTCAGGTTAAGAAACATATGTTTGCAAGTTAACATTAAGCATAGTTACCTAGATCAGCTTTTAGGCTGACTTCAGAAGGGGGCTCTGAGTCAGATGACACATTGATCAGAGTGTAACAAACGTTCTCTGCAGCTGTCATTTTGCTCCTGGGCTTGTATCGGTTTAGAAGAATCCCAATGAATCTCAATCACTGGATAATACCTACAAGAAACAGAGGAACAGTAGATTTAGTAAATTGTGGAAAAAAACATTTACACAGACTCCTAATTATTATAAGGGCAGAAAATGTGGGATACAACGACAAAGACCACAGAGTGAACAAAATCTGCATAAACACAGAAGATAAATCTACTGTACAGCAACAAGTGCATAAAACAGAATAAAGTACTGTGGGGTCATATTTCATTTCCTTTGCAGGAGCCAAAAAAGGAATGGCAAACTATTTTTAAAAAAATGGGACCAGACAACTTTTCTAATGAGCTTTTTAAAAACCCAGAACAGTCTTCCAGGTATTAATCATAGGGCTAACTTTACTGGAAAATTGTCAAAAAATAGAGCTAATTGAGATTACAAGGCATGATTTACCAAATATAACTATTTATTATTTACTGGGAGTAAACTGCAAGTTTACAGCACATTAGCTCATTGTTTATTTAGCGCTGTCACCTCATAGAACAGAGGTCCTTCCAGAGTCCTTTTGATTATTTAAAGTGATGAGGCCTTTGTTTGAGAGCCAACTAAGTAATCCTAGATTTGCCTAACTCAGACTGCTGAAACCTCATTAACTTCAGGTACATTTTGGAATGTATTTTCGCACTGAACTGGACTGTGAACTTGTCCCCCATCACATTAGGAAGGGGCCTCTAATGGCCAGTATGAACAGTGTAAACAGGAGGAATGATAACACCAAGCAAACCCTGTTTCAATGAGCATATGTGCACCTGACTATTGTTTTAAACAGAACATTTGAGAACATACCCTTTAAAGTTAAAATCTCCCTTAGGCTAATGCATTTCATTATAATACATTTTATTTAAAAGGCGCCTTTCTCGGCACTCAAGGACATCGTACAGGGATACATAAGACATTTGCATAACATATTGTTTTATAGTCACTGGGTAAACCATTTAAAAAATTAAAAGAAGGTATTTGATAGTATAAACACTTGTGAATACAAGCATCTAATAAATGACTTGTGTGTTTGATTTATTTTATATTACTTGTCGCTTTTGCTCACAATAACCATATGTTGGATTATGTCTGCATCTGTGTTGCATCAGACAAAACATCCTAATAATAAAAGCCTGGTCAACCAAGTTATTACATGAAACTTAAACTGTCAGCATAGAAGATTTTAATATAAGTAACTTCTAAAAATTTTGTCTGCCAACTGTGCACCTTATTTTGGTAGCAGTCACCACCATAAGAGCAAAAAAAAAAAAATACTAGCTAATTAGTAGGTCACCTGTGTGTTGCAGCTACCTGTGAACCCAAACAATACAGACAAGTTGTAGGATGATCTTGGAAGTCTAAAAAAAAAATCTCAAATGTATTTGACAATATAAAATTACCTAACGTTAAATTTAAAAGTATAAGATGAAAAAGGTTACATAGCCGCTGGCTTCTCTTGATTGAGAAAACAATATAGCACAGGCTCGAATGAACAAAACGAGGAGCTGAATTACTGCTGAGCTGTCTTTGAAGAGATAACGACGTTATAGTCACAAATCGAGGTCATGTTTACAAAGTTCAGATATCTTCCTACCATTTCTGCTGCTTTTGTCTGTAAAAACTAGACTGCTGCAGACAAAAAAAAAAACACAGGCAAGCGCTGTCACTGTGACAGCAAAAGCAGCTTAAGGTACAATGTTACGATAGGTAATTAAAGCTCGAGTCAAGAAAGTGTGACACGCAGCGTTACCACCCCATGGACCTCGTACAACACTGTAGCTAACTTACTGTTATAGCGTTCTGTGTTAGAACCAGCAGTTATGTAGCAAAGCCTCAATAAAACGCAAACATCAATTAGTTAGTCGAATATTCAATTGGTTAGATTACGTTAAGATATACGATCAATTGCTAACTAGCGAACGTTAGCTAACGCCAGTTTAGCTTCTGCCCAGACTAGCAATGAAATGGAGGACAGTAACGTCAGCTAGCTAGCTGCCTTAACAGTTACCAAGGGTCAGGAGAGAAAACACCCCTCATGTTGGTTTCAACTAAGTTACATAACCTACCTAATTGCACGACTATTACCCAGAAGTGGCCTTCGATATCCAGTTTTGGATAATTACATCTGTAAAAAATCCTCAGGAGCTCCCTTTATGGCGAGCTGTCTCTTCTGTAGCTCTGCACTACTTCCTACTGACGTGGAAGATTAGCTACTTTCTGAGCCACATCACTGCTACCGTGCGCCGTAAGGTTCAAACGCGAGAGCAATAACCCCGAACGAGGAAAAACTTAATTATATAGGCCTACTGTACAGTCTATGGGGAAAACACAGGACAGCTTTTCATTACGTTACGTTTACAATTACTATATCTATCATGATATCTATCATTGTTATATTGTAAATTGTAAATGTACATTACTATAATATATAGTATATGTGTATAATGGTTGTGTGTATGCCACCTGTGAATATAAAGCACCTCGATCAGTCCCCAAAAGATGAACTGGAGAAGAAAGAACATCTGGGTAGCTACAGTGGGGGAAATAAGTATTTGACCCCTTGATGATTTTGCAGTTTTGCCCACTTACAAAGAATGCAAAAATCTACAATTTTAATCATATGTACATTCTAACAGTGAAAGACAGAATCCCAAAGAAAATTCCAGAAAATCATATCATATGAATTTATTAAAATTGATAACCATCTGATGAGGAAAAACAAGTATTTGACCCCCTGGACAAACAGCATGTTAATATTTTGTAGAAAAGCCATTATTGGCCAGCACAGATGTCAAACGGTTTTTATAGTTGGTGACAAGGTTTGTGCACATTTCGGCAGGGATGTTGGCCCACTCCTCCCTGCAGACAGCCTCCAAATCATTCAGGTTCCGAGGTTGTCACCTGGCAACTCGAATTTTAAGCTCCCTCCAAAGATTTTAAATCGGATTCAGGTCTGGAGACTGGCTAGGCCACTCCAGAACCTTGATGTGCTTCTTCTTCAGCCACTCTTTTGTTGCTTTGGCGGTGTGCTTAGGGTCGTTGTCATGCTGAAACACCCATCCTCGACCCATCTTCAGCTCTCTCACTGAGGGAAGGAGATGTCGGTCCAGAATTCCACGATACATGGCACCGTCCATCCTCCCCTCAATACGATGGAGTTGTCCCGTCCCCTTGGCTGAAAAGCACCCCCAAAGCATGATGTTGCCACCACCATGCTTGACGGTGGGGATGGTGTTCTTTTGGGTTGTACTCGGTGTTCTTTGCCCTCCAAACATGACAAGTTGAGTTGAGGCCAAAAAGTTCTATTTTGGTCTCATCTGACCACATCACCTTCTTCCAGGCCTCTTCTGAGTCGTCCAGGTGGTGAATGGCGAACTTCATGCGGGCCTGTACATGTTTCTTCTTGAGCAGGGGGACCTTTGCGGCGCTGCAGGATTTCAATCCATGACGGCGTAGTGTGTTACCAACCGTTTCTTTTTGTAATTGTGGTCCCAGCTGCCTTCAGTTGATTCATCAGTTCCCCCCCTTGTGGTTTTGGGATGATTCCTCACACGTTCGCATGATCAGGGACACCCCACGAGGCAAGATCTTGTGTGGAGGCCCAGACCGAGGGAGGTTGGCGGTGGTGTGGTGCTTCTTACATTTCCTGATAACTGCACCGACAGTTGATCTTTTCTCTCCAAGTTGCTTTCCGATTCTCTTGTAGCCCATCCCAGCCTTGTGCAGATCAACAATCTTGTCCCTGATGTCCGTAGAAAGCTCTTTGGTCTTGCCCATGGTGGCTGCTGGTTGTTTGGGTGTTGACAGGTGTCTTTCATACAGGTATCGAGGTGAGGCAGGTGTATTTGATGTAGATAATTGGTTCGGATTGGGGCTGTGTCTTAAAGAAAGACTAACTGGCTTGTAGGAGCCAGAATACTTGCTGTTTGTCCAGGGGGTCAAATACTTGTTTTTCCTCATCAGATGGTTATCAATTTTAATAAATTCATATGATGTGATTTTCTGGAATTTTCTTTGGGATTCTGTCTTTCCCTGTTAGAATGTACATATGATTACAATTGTAGATTTTTGCATTCTTTGTAAGTGGGCAAACCTGCAAAATCAGCAAGGGGTCAAATACTTATTTCCCCCACTGTATGTCCAGCCTGTTGCCAATGCAACTATGACCCTAATAAACAGCTTGGAAAATGTTGGTTTTTGAAAAACTGAACTGCAATAATGACTTTACTGGCATTTAATATAAAAAATGACCAATGAATAGTGATCATTGCAATGCATTGTAAACATTTTAAGGAAGAGACAAAATTTCAACAGTTTCCAAAACGCTGTACATCTAGTAAATACAATGTTGGACATAATCATGTTACCAAGAATTCAGTATCGGAAAACTTCCACTTCAAAGTTTATTGGTTCATAAGGTCTATCTGCTACATTCTTCTTCAGACTTGACCCCTAAATCACAAACACAAACACATAATTTAAAAAGTATGTAAAGAAAATCCCAACACTGCTGAACTAAAATTGAATTACTGTCAATATTAATGGTATGCAGCACCCTCCAGTGGAAGTTTAGCCTTGGTGATACAGTGGATACACAGAAACTGAATAAATTGTCTTAAAGTGAAAATCTTTGATTCAGTCACTACATTCCACTCTTTATTTACCATATACAGCAATGTAACAACCCATGACCAAAGGCCCCTTAGCAAACAGCATAAATATAAATTGAATATTTCCCTTCCATAATTGAAAGTGAGTTTTTACGGCAAACCTGATAAAACAGAAACAATGTTTTGACTTGATTATATTTTTAATATGAAAGGTTATAAGTTATTACGTCTAATTATTTTATTTTATTATTGCTGTCAACCAATACCATTAAAAGACCAAAACCAACAAGTAATTTAAGTATTGCCTGTGCAAGAACAAACTACACTGGCCATGTTCATCATAACGAAAGGATATGTTTTGTATAATGTGTGTAATTGTTTTTTGAGGACCATGGAGTTCTATGGCACAGAGGCATAAGCTACATCAGGCTGTCATGACACAAACAATATTCATTAGCAGGTAAAATTAATTGTTGGTATTGGTGTCTTTAGGAAAAAGTATAGTTTCTGTGAGTTTTGCAAACAAATTTAACACTATAAATTGTACAGTATTTTATGGCTGCAAACACCACAATAGACTACAATCATTCTTATACTGATTAACACCTCCATGCAAGTGTTTACACTACGCCCATCCCTCACCTTCTCTTCACTTCCAGAATTGACTACTGCAACAGCATCCTCAATGGTTCACCTGTAAAAGCCTTAAATAAACTCCAATACATCCAAAACTCTGCTGCCCGTCTTGACCTCACCCATACCATTTCCCGTGACCACATCACTCCTGTCCTTCAGAACCTCCACTGGCTCCCTGTTTCCCAATGCATCCAGTTTATAGTCCTCCTCCTCACCCACAAAGCCCCCCATAACCAGGCTCCTTCCTACCTCACAGACCTGCTCCACTGCCACATTACATTACAGAGCCTTGCTGCCAAAGAATAATGGCTACACATGCTTCTATTTAACAGTATGCTTTGTATTAAAACTATTGTTCTAGAATTGGCAAAACTAAATGCTATGTAGTCATCGTTAATATCATGTCCAACTGTGACATGTCCAAATTTATGCTGTGAAAAAAGTCCATCAGCTGTCTGTAGCAGCTCTAAGATTAGTATATAAAGACATTATACGTTACAGTTTGTCTTCTGTTGTTGTGTTGTGATTTGTTTTGGATGTATTGGAGATTATTTAAGGCTTTTACAGGTGAACCATTGAGGATGCTGTTGCAGTAGTCAATTCTGGAAGTGAAGAGAAGGTGAGGGATGGGCATAGTGTAAACACTTGCATGGAGGTGTTAATCATTATAAGAATGATTGTAGTCTATTGTGGAGTTTGTTGATATGACTGAACAACATACAAATAACTGGACCAATTAAGTAAGGGGTTTTGGCTTTAGGGTAAGAACTTGTTTGTTTAAGATGGCAGCTCTCATGAATAAATACTTATCTTCAATTCAGCCAATCAAGTCTTGTTAGTGTATTATGCTGCTAACAGAATGTTCTGGATGTCAACAAGCTAGCTTAGGTTTGTGGAAGGCATCGTATTGATCGTATTTAGCTAGCTAAGGCATCCAGTGGAGCTTCTTTTTTGTTAGCCATGAACAATGGGTTTGACTGTCCATTATTTATCTCGCAAAAATATGTTAAACGATATATTTATTTTGATATCTAGCCACCACTCGACAGTTAAAGCCGGTTACGGTGCTGTCAAATAGGTTTTATAACACGTTTGGTGTTATTCTGATCAGTTTAATCGACAATCATCCTGCCAAGCTCAAGGCACTGAAAGCAGGCGAAGCAAACGATCCCAGAGCAACATGATGCAGCGACACGCAGTGGCGACAAAAGAAAAACAAAAACAAAAGGCTTTTAATTTTATGATGGTAAAATATTACTATTTAATTGTACAGTTAATTAGCGATAGACTATGGCCAAGCTAAATTTAATCAATACGCGAGAAAAACATGAGAAGTATCCCAAATTTTAACAAACTTAGTTGGCTCAATTCACTTGGCTCCATTTTAAACACAATTATATTCAAATTGTGTACAGATGAAATAAGATATATAAAACACGACATATTTAAATTTTTTAATAATTTAAAGACCCTACCACACAAGGAATGTATACCTGAAACAATTAAACATACGATATAGGAGCAAATTGTGTGATTGGGTAACGTTAGAAGGGTTATGGAAATGTGACCGTCAGTTTCAGTGATATTTTCTTAATTCTTTAAATGGGAACTTTTTAACAGTTTGGTCATTAACTGCAGTCTCAGTGTACACTGATTTATAATATATTAATGATGCAGTTTAGGATTTGTTCAGCGCTCCACATATTACAAAGCCCTGAGGTCCAAGTTGTGGCCTCTAGGCGGCGACAGAGAGCCCCTTTTCTGTAAAAACAACATCTCACCTTCTTTCTTTAGTCCAAGTGCTGGAGCACGTTTGAGTGACCGTGGAGTGCATTTGCTGTCATGTAGTTCAGCGTTAATACGGCGTGAATATTAGAAGAGGGGGACTTTTGCGTGGATACGAGGAGCCGCAGTCGAGCCATGGCTGCACGGGAGGAAGGAGAGGTTTTGCACAGTAAAACAAGGCACCACGACGGAGCTGGAAGTGTAAACAGCTCAGAGGGCTTCAGGAACGGCTATGTGAAGAGCTGCGTCACCCCTCTCAAACAGGACCATCAGAGGGGATTTTTGTTTAACGTGTGTAACGTTAGGTTTTACAACGAAGACAATTCAAAATGGTTAAAGGTCTATGCCCTCTACGTCGGCGCGTTTGTAGTCTTCGCAGTTTCTTTCCTCATTTCTAGGAGCTTGCAAAGTGACTCGCTTTGGGATTTGCGGACTTTTTTGTCGGGCTTCTCCCAGTCCATCAGTCCTTTATTCAGCGTAGGATGTGCTTTCTTCTTTCTAACATTTTACCTGAGGAGGAAAAAGAAGGAGAGCAGTAAATGTTGGCTCGTGTCACTGCCAGCATCGTGTTACCTCGGGGATTTTTTGGTTTTGCGGTTTTTGCAATGGGGAGAGGACCAACACCAGATGCAAATGGTGGGCAGGTTGTTATTCGTGTTGGGATGTGTGGGTCTGCTCACCCTGATCCCCACTCTGAAACTCAAACACAGTGTTCTCATACTGTTTTTTGCCAGCGTTGTGTGGCTTGTTTCTTTCACAAGTTTGAGCGGTCTTCCTGCACTGCTGAGACCTCTCTTTGCCTGCTTTGCGGGGGTTTCGGGCTCTCTGTTGGGGCTCTGTTTTGACCGTTACTACCCGTCGAGGGAAGCACCGAGTGGGATTTCCACCGCGGAGGAAAAGGTCCCTGTGATCAGACCTAGGAGAAGGTCCAGTTGTGTTTCACTGGGGGAAACGTCGACCAGCTATTATGGCAGCTGTAAAATGCCTCGCAGACCTTCGTTACCCTGTATATCCAGAGAACAGGTAGGTCTTCCCCTGCAGGATCACGTTTGTTATTATTGTTAAAAAAAAAGAAATAGGCCCACTGATCATCTACAGCTGCCCCGAGTACACATGTGCACTAGAGGAGGAAAACACCCAATCTTTTGTCACGAAAAGGCCACAAAACAAATCCAAGAAAATAAAACATTCCCTCACAGAACAAAATCAGGGTAACCAAATTATCAGATAGGCAAAGTACATTAGCTGTAAAGTTTTCAGGTAAAAGAGAGGGTTGTATTGGGAATGACTTAACTTGGTTATTAGACTAATCCAGATAGTTGGCAATCTAACATTGTTTTTTGCAGTTTTATTACATGTGTTTATAAATGCCTATAAATACTTCTAATTAACATTCAGCATGCCATTGTGTGCAATCTACTTGCAGGCCCGTAGACGGGGGTTCAGGTGGTTCAAAAGACCCCCCCCCCACATACACACACACACACACACACACACACACACACACACACACTGCCAAAGGTCCATAGTTTAAGTCATTTTTTTTTGTTAACTAGTTTGTTGTTGCTGTAATAAACATGTCTTTTAAAATAATGACTGCCCATAATTCGAATCCCCCTCAAAATGTTATTATCTAAACCAAACCAAAGCCTAATCTTGTTAAAAGCACCACTTTTGTGAAGGTGTCATCTGGCACGCAAAATGTAGCAATCTAACGTATAATGTATCAACAATCCACACAACTAACTTCATGCACTCATAGCAAAATGTTTGAGGCATGTGTGCGTTTGGACTAAAAAAGGTGGCACATGATATTGGTAAGCAATTTGACAACATTGTAGTAAATATTTTCAGTGCATCAAAAAGCGTGCTTGTTAAGATGCCAGCAGACAAGCTAATCCATCATAAATTAGTGCATAGAAGTCTCCAAAATAAAGTATTTGAACCTCATGTTGCATACAACATGTTATCCTTGATGTCTAGCTACATATACATTTTTTGTGGAGCTCATTTATTTAAAAGTTTATATACCAGATTATCAAAGACATGTGAGTGTCCATCAGCATGTCATAATAACAACACAACCAGCAGCATAGCAAGTGATGTGGCCTAAAGTCCCATCTGACCGTAGCGGTCTACAAAACAACATGATGGTGAGCACACGCAGGCTTTATACACTGTCTACAGTCCACATTCAGCGTGTGTTTCTTCTTTTTGTTTGTTTGCTTGTATACACAAGCCTGCACACGCTATATAAAATCAGTCTGTTTACATAACCGTTCCACCACAGAGTGATCCTCTTTTCTGCTTTGCATTAGTTTTGTAAACGAACACACCTATATCGAGTGATGTCCATTCTAAATGAAGACTATCCTGTTGCATACAATATTTTGTGGGTAAAAAAGCTGATGCAAGCTGTTTCCTTAATTTATTTGTAGCTAAATGCCAACATTATTGTCAGTATTATTATCTTTAAACAGTGTATTTAAAAACAATAATGCAGTTCTTTAGTGGATGCCAAGCCATCAGCTCACACGCATTGTTTTTGTGTCCTTCAAGCTCTGTAAGAAATGATTTAGAAAACTGAAAATGGAGGCTATATCCAGTTTGTCTCAGTTGTGCTATTTCCAGGAGTTGTTTTTCCACTTCATTGTGTTTTAGGCTATTAGCAGATTAACAGTCACATTGAGTTAGGCCTTAAACAATGCGTGAAAACTAAAAATGAAAAACAGGTTGGATCATTCAAGAACCTGTATGAACACCATATACCTTTTGCTTTATCCTATGATATACAGACATATTAGATCCCAGAATGTACTTTATTTTACTGAACATATACAAAACATTAATATGTAGGCTGTAATATCTTTAGTAATTTTTGTGATGGGGGTGGGGGGGCTCAGCTAAAATTCCTAATAAGGGTAATCCCATTCCACATTTATATTAGACTCCATTGACATCCCTTGTAGTACTTTAGTTTTTACGTAGTACATAGACACAGGGACTGGGGGCTCCAAAATGTGAAACTGACTAATGTCTTGAGTAAAAGACCATGTTTTTCAAATGTAATATTTTTTTTTTTATTGTATTTGCTATGTTAATCTTCCGGTTCAGTTGCTTTGTTATTTCGCTGCCCCACATCACCTACCAGATGTCAGACCTATTTTATACTGCGTACAATTGCATAAATGTAAATTGTAGACAGAAATGAGTAAGATGTGTAAAAAAACCAACAAAACCTTGTGCAAAAGTGGTGATTAAGAGGTCATTTATTGTAAAGTCGCACCATATTATTAGCTAAATATCTGATAAGCATTGCAATCCTTATTGAGGAAAAAGTCTAAATTGCAAGCATATGTTATCACCTGCGTCATCATAACGCCGTCCTTTTAAAAGGGATTTGGCCGCCTCTCTTCTTCCGGACCTGACAGGGGAAGCGTTTACGCCTAAAAGTGTTCTAGTCGACCATTAAATGAATAAGACTGCTCTCTTTGCCCAGTCAGCTCCGAGATGACGTTATGTTCTGCTGTGTACTTAAAAGCGGTGAATTTACAGCTCACAGCAACTTAATACGATATAGTGTCTGGCTTTTGTTTGATATCTAGTGTCGGCAAAAATCCATTTTTATTGAGATTTCTCTTAGCGAAATGCTCTGAGTGAATTTAAGCTGGACTTTTATTGTGAAGGGTTGACACAGAAGAGAGAGCGTTATGGCAGTGCTTTTTTTTCCCAACCTTATTTCCTCAACCTTTACTGTGCGGTCGTTTAGTTTAATTCACAGTTTATTAATATCTAATATCCAATGCTGTCCAAACTGCGAAATTCATTGGGTACCCAAGAAACCAGGTGTGAAGTAGATTGGATACACGGTTCATTAGATAATTTAAAGGGGAACTACAGTGGGGGAAATAAGTATTTGACCCCTTGCTGATTTTGCAGGTTTGCCCACTTACAAAGAATGCAAAAATCTACAATTTTAATCATATGTACATTCTAACAGTGAAAGACAGAATCCCAAAGAAAATTCCAGAAAATCACATCATATGAATTTATTAAAATTGATAACCATCTGATGAGGAAAAACAAGTATTTGACCCCCTGGACAAACAGCATGTTAATATTTTGTAGAAAAGCCATTATTGGCCAGCACAGATGTCAAACGGTTTTTATAGTTGGTGACAAGGTTTGTGCACATTTCGGCAGGGATGTTGGCCCCTCCTCCCTGCAGACAGCCTCCAAATCATTCAGGTTCCGAGGTTGTCGCCTGGCAACTCAATTTTAAGCTCCCTCCAAAGATTTTCAATCGGATTCAGGTCTGGAGACTGGCTAGGCCACTCCAGAACCTTGATGTGCTTCTTCTTCAGCCACTCTTTTGTTGCTTTGGTGGTGTGCTTAGGGTCGTTGTCGTGCTGAAACACCCATCCTCGAACCATCTTCAGCTCTCTCACTGAGGGAAGGAGATGTCGGTCCAGAATTCCACGATACATGGCCCCCGCCCATCCTCCCCTCAATACGATGGAGTTGTCCCGTCCCCTTGGCTGAAAAGCACCCCCAAAGCATGATGTTGCCACCACCATGCTTGACGGTGGGGATGGTGTTCTTTGGGTTGTACTCTGTGTTCTTTGCCCTCCAAACACGACGAGTTGAGTTGAGGCCAAAAAGTTCTATTTTGGTCTCATCTGACCACATCACCTTCTTCCAGGCCTCTTCTGAGTCGTCCAGGTGGTGAATGGTGAACTTCATGCGGGCCTGTACATGTTTCTTCTTGAGAAGGGGACCTTGCGTGCGCTGCAGGATTTCAATCCATGACGGCTTAGTGTGTTACCAACCGTTTCTTTTGTAACTGTGGTCCCAGCTGCCTTCAGTTGATTCATCAGTTCCCCCTTGTGGTTTTGGGATGATTCCTCACGTTCGCACGATCAGGGACACCCCACGAGGCAAGATCTTGTGTGGAGGCCCAGACCGAGGGAGGTTGGCGGTGGTGTGGTGCTTCTTCCATTTCCTGATAACTGCACCGACAGTTGATCTTTTCTCTCCAAGTTGCTTTCCGATTCTCTTGTAGCCCATCCCAGCCTTGTGCAGATCAACAATCTTGTCCCTGATGTCCGTAGAAAGCTCTTTGGTCTTGCCCATGGTGGTGATGTTGGATGCTGGTTGTTTGGGTGTTGACAGGTGTCTTTTATACAGGTAACGAGGTGAGGCAGGTGTATTTGATGTAGATAATTGGTTCGGATTGGGGCTGTGTCTTAAAGAAAGACTAACTGGCTTGTAGGAGCCAGAATACTTGCTGTTTGTCCAGGGGGTCAAATACTTGTTTTTCCTCATCAGATGGTTATCAATTTTAATAAATTCATATGATGTGATTTTCTGGAATTTTCTTTGGGATTCTGTCTTTCACTGTTAGAATGTACATATGATTACAATTGTAGATTTTTGCATTCTTTGTAAGTGGGCAAACCTGCAAAATCAGCAAGGGGTCAAATACTTATTTCCCCCACTGTATGCAGTTTTTTTCTTTTTTTTTAAGCTTAATTTACCTTAACTCAACAGCTTCGGAGTCATTGGAATGGTCATATGACTTTTTTGGGTTGAATGGTGGTCGTCTCGCTCCCCCCTTAGCACCTGTGAGCGTTAAAACCACCCTTGCAACTTTCGGCCGGCATGATATCAGGTCTCGCGATGTAACAAATTGCTTCACGGCACTGCACACATACACGCCCCCATCCAGGAACCGGCTAACAAGGTAGAGATGGAGTTTTTCACACTATCGTCATGGCTGAGCCGGCAAAAAACAAAACAACAGAAAGCTAGGAAAGCATTGTCGGAGGAACAGAGAAAGAGGAAACCGTAGACTGACTGGGCGAGGAGTCAGACACAAGTAAACATCTCATACGCGCGCACACACACATTCAGAGATATCCCGATTTATTAGGGAGATTGCTCACAGAAAGCTTAAAGAAAAGCTCTGAAGAACAGTGAATAGCGCCTCACCTCCTTGTGCACCATGGTGCACGCTGACGGCTTGACCACAGTAGCCTCTGGCTTTACCGTACATCTACAGCAATGGCTTTCACAAGTTCACCTGGAACTCCCAAACCGCAAGTAAGTCTGTTACTCTCTGCCTTTTGTTTTTCACATAGAGCCTGACGTTAACGATTGCTGACATTAGCTAACATTAGCGCTTGTTCCAATGGACCTTTGCATAATATCAGTTAAGTTAACTTTAACCAGCCCGCTTCTATGTGAAAAAACAACGGCAGAGAGAAACAGACTTAAATTGAGGTACCTGCAGTTTAGGAGTTCCAGGTGAACTCATGGAGTGGAAAAGATTGAAGCCCCCCCCAAGGGTTTTCCTTTTGTTATCCTTATCCTGAAATACACATTATAAAGGAGTACATGGGATTTATTGTTTATTTTATTTTTTTATTTTTTTTACCTTGGTATCAAATTGGGTATTGAGAATCATGGAATTTCACTGCTATTGGTGTCCACTACTAAACGTCTGGTATCGTGACATCCATAATATAGACTATTTATTTATTGAATTATGAGAAAAAGTGCTATATCGTGATATATATTGTTATGGAGATATCTATCTGGATGGTCATCCAGATAGAAGATTTTGACCAAATCACCTTTTCCTTGCCTGGGTTTGATAATCGGGAAATATAGTCAGTGAAGAGAGCTGTAAACTAAGCATAAGCAGCATGCTTATGTAAGCATAAGAAACCCCCCTCTGTGATATAACTTCTCTACGTATTAATGAGACAGTTTCTGCGTCAGAGGCCAGTAAAAAGAGGCACAAAGGCAGACTTCAAAAAAGAGTCACCCAAGGTTCACTGGTGATGTCACACATGTTCTTCATCTTGACACACATTTTGCACACCAAGCAGTCAACCCCCCTTTCTGCTGGCTGAGAGATCATTGTGTAAATTAGATGAAAGTGAAAATGTTTTTGTTCGGATCACAAATGTAAAAATAATAATTCTTAAAACTAATAAACTAGATATTAGGAAAATTGTGCTTTTTAAAATGGCTATGGAAAACTGTTGGGTGCTTAAAATCATATAACAGGAACCATCCGATGCGTTCTTCACAAATGCTCCATTAAATGTGGGTTTAAACTTTTTGCAAGTCGACACCATCATGTATTATGGTATATTCAAGCTAAAAGTGCTGCTTCGGAACGATGTGCACCGTGGCCTGAGAGGCAGCAGGGCGAGAGTAGTGCCACAAAATACGGGAGGTTTTATATGGCCAGCTTTTCATTTGTCATGTACTATGAGGGAATTAAAGAGCTGCAACAGTGCGTGTAAGAAGCTGTAATACCAGAGTGATACTTGCACATAAAAATACAAAATTTTTTGATTTGAGAATAGTTTGTAGCCTCCGTCCAATTTTTTTCCCCCTCCAATTTGTAAATCCATTCTTTGAGTTCAAATTGAGGAAACAGGGTGTGAATATTTATTTGGACATTAAGGTTTCTGATGTTTTGTCACAACTATTTCTTCATTCTCCTGAAGTAATTGCGCACAGAAAGCTTGAAAGGGCCACATAAAGGTATTATTTGGTATTACAACACCAAATGTTAATTAACATTAACGGTTATTAATTGTGCATTACAACAGGGTGCACTGTGTAGACAAAGCGATAAAATAAAACCGCGTATAGATCAGCATCTCTCTTATGTTCCGACAAATGCCGCTGCTATTATTTTTGTTAAAGGTACACTAAGGAGTTTTTGGCTACTAGTGATGCTGTAGAGCAACACCTTGATGAGCAGGTTTTCACTATTTTTATTTCTGTGTTGCAAAAAATCATGCATGCCAAAAATGGGTGGGCCAAATTCTCTGGGCGGGCAAAGCAGAGAAAGGGGAGGTAACCTTGCTCCTTATGACCTCATAAGGAGCAAGATTCCAGATCGGCCCATCTGAGCTTTCATTTTCTCAAAGGCAGAGCAGGATACCCAGGATCGGTTTACATCCATCGCCATTTCTAGCCACTGGGGGACCATAGGCAGGCTGGTCGTATATTAATGTTAAAAAATCTCAAAGTGACATTTTAATGCCATGGGACCTTTAATGTTTTTAGGACATTCGGGTTGCTAGCTTGGCCTGCATGTCAAATTGCCATAAAAATGTTGTTTACTTTTCTAGTCTTTGTCTTTAAAATGAACGTTAAAAAGTGGCTTTCACCTGAATTCACACAATTCTACATAATAACTGTTGGGGGTTGTAATGTGTCCTATAAAGGCAGCTAGGTGCCAATAAATTAGAAGAATTAGACGGCAGCTATTTTAAAAGGTAGGAAATGCATCCAAATATTTGTCTGCAAACAGAAAAGAACACCTTCAGTGTTCACTGTACAAGTATGCAAGGCAGATGCAAATTGTGACAGTTCCATCTAAAATGTTTTCCTAAAACAAAACAGAAAAACATAGAGTTTAATAGGTAATGGGCATGGACTGGTACTAACAAGTAACCATCACCAACACACTGTTCAGCTTCATTGATCACCTAATTCAAATTCAGCGCACCGATGGCACACATTTCACCAGATACTACAGTCAGTCTCTTATGTCATTCTTGAAATATTTCTTAACTCCAAGATGATAATTGTGACAGATTTGCACATACCAATCAAGCAAATATTTTGCAAATAGGTTATTTTTTAAATACTCCTTACTTATTAGGACAAGCTTATAGAATCATTTTTAACATTAGCGTGGTCTAACACTGGGTCATGAGATTGTATTTTCTTTTACACCCCGTCACCATGTCTTTAAAGCATCTTTTGACAACATCACCTTTGATGAAAACTTTGTCGTTTGCATATTATAACTAGAATTGTACTATTCCACATGTACAACACGTCAACCAAACAACAATGATAATAAGTGTCATATAATATTCATTTCCGTGTCATGTTATGGCCACATGAGTTTTGATTGCTCTGTTTTTCATAATGGTCAACTTCTCAGTCTTCTTTGCTTGTACACAGTGTAGTGTAGTTCTGCAACAGTCTCTGTAGCTGAGCACATCTCGTCTTCACTGGAGGTGCGATCCTTAAATGTGTCAGACTGACTAGGAAGGAAAGTCCTTCATGGTTGCTGCCATCTTAGAGTCTTTACTATTATACACGCTGTATCGAAACAGTGTTAAGATTAACATTATTTAAAAATCATGAAACGGGACAAAAGTTTCTGCCTCTAAAGCTGCAAACACGATTTACACATCAAAACAGAAAACTCAGTGCATTATAAACAATTGTCTGATTGAGCCTGTTCCAGCTTTAATCAATGTTCATTTTTGCTCTGATAATTTCAAGTCTCAGTTGTTTTGTTTTGTTTTGTTTTTTTGGCACTGTAACTCAAAACCTCTTGCACAATCAAAGCTCCATGGAATGACTGCAAGTGCCAGGGGTTAGGCTCACTAAATCCTAGATTTATTGCATGAACAGTGTCCCTCTATTGTGTTAAATTCTTCTTCAATAGGAGACCTAAATACATCAGTGAAGCGTGTAATTGTGTCTTGCACTTTGAGACTGTCCAATAGTCACAATGATCACAAATTGAGACCCAAAATTTGCAAGTGAGAAATATCTTGACGAATTGTTGCTGCGTATTTGGATGTGCGTCCTTAGTCATTTATTTCAAAGCCAAAATCCAAAGCGATGATTTTATTCTCCAACCTGAATGTCAGCATGTGTCTCTGAAACCCAGTTAGTTTTTTTGAGATGAAGTAGATAAAGTGGAGATCATATTTTTAAGAAGGATTATTGCATTTGGATGTTTTTTTTAATGGCAGAAATCTAAAAGCTGTACTTCATGAGTAAAACCTTTGAGGCAGTGCTGGCAGTGCAGCGTACAATTCAGAGAGAAGGCCCTCTTTTTGTGTGGTTACCACTCCACGGGGGCAGGCAGGGGTAAATAATACACTTAACTAACCCCCCCCCCATCCAGGCAAGAACAGAGAAGCAGGCTGCAGAGAGAAAGGTTGGAAGGGAGAGCAATGAAACGCAGAGCAGCTCTCAGCTGTCACGTTCGCTTGCTGTAAAGCCATGTGGAATGATATAACATTGACGTCACAACCCAGTGACGTACCACAGGGTGATTGCAAAGAAGAAAAAAAAAAATGCCAAGTCTTATTAATCGCCCTGTAGAATATAGTGTCTGCCTCCAGCAGTGATGAGAAAGGGAGAAATTGTCCGTCTTCAGACGGTGTGCAATAGAAAGAGTCTTTAAGAGGAAAAGGTTGCCACGGAGAAACCACTCAGCGTATTCATCCAGAAATCCTACAAAGCTATTGAAGTATTTCAAAATAATATATTTTCCTATTTTATAATTTGACTTTTTTTTTTTTTTTTTTGCTGAACAGCAATTTAATGCTGACACGATCAGCACAGTGGTTTACTATGTACTAAACTAGTTGTAATGTGTACTTTGATTGGACAAATCCTCCTCCATCAGTATTATACACACAAGTACAGACAAAGTAATTAGTGTTAAATATAATAGTAGATTTTTGGTTTAAAATCTAATAGTAGATTTGTGACTTAGAAAATATAATAATATGGTTGTTGTTTTTTTTTGTCAGTGATCTAATGAGATAAAATCATGGCCGAATTCTATTGTACCCAGTGTACTGTTTTTACTGTTTGCATCCTCAGCCTCTTTATCTCTATTGTCTGTGGAGATGAAAGCCTCTGTGTGTTTAGTAAAACTGTCTGCTAGCTCTTTTGCCTTTGGTTCCCTGTTATCAAAACTAAACCACTGTATGAACAACACGTGGTAAATTCAAGATGAGTTGTGTGTGCTGAAACAAGCATTCAGTTTTATTTTCTAGTACACAGTAAATCCTCCACATGCTGGATGCTGGTTATGATTTTTATTTGAGATATATATATATATATATATCTCAAATAAATAATATTTTATATATATATATATATATATATATATATATATATATATATATATATATATATATATATATATAATTCAAATTAAACCTTGTTGCTAGGAATGTCATAAACGCCTAAGAGAACACCACAATCAAATTTTGCATTGTTGCTCATATTCATTTTGTGCTTTAAAAAAAAAAGTAGATTAATTAAGATAAGTACGATAACCTTTTGAGCTCAACCTTATTTTTTATTTGTTCTTTTTATACATTTTATATCACTTTAGTTGAAATAGACTGCAGCTTCTAAGAACTGTGCTGACAGAGGAAAAAGGGCATTGCCTTGAAATAAAGGCCATTAAATGCTGTCTGCAGTTAAATGCTATGTGTGTGTGTTCATTTTTTATTTATTTTAAGGAGACTTTAATCTTGATATGGTCAGTGTTATCTCAGCCCATGTGAAAGTAAAACGGCTTGAAAGTATGAAGTCTTATGCTGCATCCACAGTTTAATTTATAATCCAGGTATTATATAAATATGGAAATATGGCCCCCTTTAGTGAAAGTGTTGTTATTGTGTCTTAGAGCTGATTATTCTAATCAAATTTTCTTTGATGAAATGTGAAGCTGGGCTGTTGGGCTGACTGAAGAGAGTGGTGTGTTTAAGGAGCTTGTGTAACAGTTGCGATATGAAGACCGAGATGTCCTAATTCATTGCTTAGCAACTCCTCATCAATGCCACAGGTAGCTTTGATAACATTTTATAAATGCCAAGTCAAGAGCTGAATCAGCATTTGTGAATGTTATATCATTTTATTATTTGGGGAATTGTACTGATTTAATATGTGGTTTGTTGTTTTTGGATCCGGAATGGGCATTCTGTGAATTATATTCTCATTCTACTAACTTTAACGTCAGGACTGGCTTTCATAGCTGCACTAAACGTTTCATCGCAGCAGCAGGACAAGTAGAAAGGGTTAAGTCGAGCGAGGTACTGTGTGTTTGGCTGACTGCAGAGTGAAACAGGATGCAGCGGCTGCATTGTCAGCCTGCTGGTGTGAGTGCAAACAGATGAGGAAATGCTGGAGCGGGTACTCCAAAAACTCGGGTTACCCTGGAAACGGTTTGCGTCATGATCACCAGCAATTAGCTTGCAGCTCTTTAGTTTTCATGATAGGTCTACCAGAGCTAAGCCTAATGACTTTAGTGTCTGAAGAGTCAACATCAAAAGAGGGCTCACCAAATATTGTTTATAAATGTCTTTGCCATTATTGTTGTTGTTCTTCTTCTTCTCCTTCTTCTTCTTCTTCTTCTTCTTCTTCTTCTTCTTCTTCTTCTTCTTCTTATTCATATTATTATTATTCATATTATTATAATACTTTTATGACAATGTCGGGGTCATGGCTTGTTTGATGCTCTGTTTTGAACTGCGTATAAACAAAGCTTATCCGTAGCGGTGTTTGTGTATCGCTGAGGCCAAGAATGTTGGACTGGAGAAGAGGATGCCGAGACACTGCCATCAACTCAGTTTGGGTTAATTAGAGCTTCTTTTTTTTTTTTTTTTTTTTTCTGCAACCATTGCGTCAGCCTCCCATACTTTGCCTGTTTTCACTACTTGGAAAAATGATTAAATGTGAAATGGCTTTGATAAGATAAGTAATGACAAAATGTTCCCCATGCTGCTGGTTTTTATTTGCAACACAATCAAGTTTTTTTAGCTTGAGGAGTTTCGGAGAGTTTTTTTTTTTTCTGCACAGCTCGTTTCAAAGGATTTTGATTACTCTACAAGAGACCCGACAATGCAAACATTTCAGGTGGCTGAGCTTTTCAGTTCAGGATGAGGTTGTTGAACCTTGCATGCGTTGACTGTTTGCTCAGTTTGCAGTGACAGGGTGAGAGCGTAGGGAGAGAGAGCTTGGGTTGGTTTTTTGTCGAGGGGTCGTATGGTTAAATTAGACTGCTATGACATAGATGGTGTGAGCCCATGCGTAAATTGTTGCTGTGGGAATTAAAGCACAAGGGGAGGGATGTAGTAAAATTAAGTTGTATTTAAGTGAGTACATACCATAGGTTTTACTGACGGTTAATAGTCTCCTGACGACTTTATTACATAACATCTTTTCCTTCAATATTCTGAAAGCTTTATGTAATAATTTGATGGGATGGGCAGACAAGCGTGATTCCAGTTTTTCTTTTTTTTTGCACTGCTTACAATAATTTTTTTTTTCTTCATTCATTGCAATTTCATTTAAACATTACACAGGAATCTCACCAAAATTGTACTCACTTACTTTCTCCCTTTACTTTTCTCTGCCTCGTTTTAATCTTTCAATCTATGTCTCTCTTTCTCCCTGAATTTCTTTCTGTCTTTCTCTGTGCGCCTCTTTTGAAAACGGTGTCAGCACTGCTGCTTTTACACCAAAAGGCTGTTGCTAAGTGACGGTTGACGTCAGCCGCAGCTACAGAGGAGGGCTTGTGTGTGTTTAGCAGCTGAGGGCAGATCCCACTGAAAAGGGCAAAACTGAGAAGCACTATTAGTCACTGCAATGAAAACCCTAACTTCAACCAACAGGATCGCCATTTCCAATAACTGCACAATTTATTCTGAGTGACTTATGGTAAAAGTAAATCTTTCAAAGTGTAATGGTGAGGTTTAAGCATAAGCATTTTTGGAGAAACTGCTCCCGGCCAATCCCCACCCCCTTTTCTTCACTTTTTCTTTAGTCTGTCACTGTCTCCTTTTCTTTCTTGCTTTAACCCTCATCCGCCCCTCCCCCAACACACAAGCACACACACACACACAGACTCAAATGCCAGACGCCCCCCCACCACACACACACACACACACACACACACACATAATGTAAGTGAGATTTTGTAGATAGATTTTGTGTCTGACGAAAGTCTCTGACTCTGAGCTCCAGTGTAATATCTCCCCCATCCAGCCAAGGTTGCTCTGGATCTGCTCGCCATTGTTCAGTTTAATCAATTCCCGGGGACCTGTATCATCCCCCTCACCCCTCCGCTCTGCCTTTCTCTCTCCTGTTGCACACAAAATTTGACCCGTTGGAGTGGAGCAAACAAAAAGCCTATCTACATTTCAAGTTAAAATAATAGCGTGCTTCATCGGTTCATAACTCATTATTGTTTTTAGTTTTCACTTTGCAAGAGTTACTTGTTTTGTCTGTGTCAAAGCTACGATACCGAAACAAAATCATTTGCTTATGCTTGCTTGACACACTCGAGACAGTGTCTTTGTTTTTTTTTCTGTGAGAAAAGTTAAGAGAGCAATGACAAAGTAATGTACCAGACGGTCATCATGTCTGCTGCGTCTGTGCTCTGAAGGCTGTGATGTAAGATTTTGTGGCTGATCCAGCCTGCTGCTGGAGATAAACCAGCACCAGTAGAAACTGGTGGGTCTGTCGGCAGAGATAGGTGTTTGCAGCAGTCATATGGAGCTCACTGATTGCAGGGCGAGCGGAGCGGCGGGCACAGGGTTTTAAATGCACACCCTTTCTGCAGCGAAAGGCCCTGACACACCAAGGAGATCGTCGGTCCAATGTGCTGTTCAGATACAGTCAGAGCTGTGGCCTGCCCCAAACTGTTATTGCTCCCTGGAAAGGCCTCCTTGACATGATGTGCTCATAGGAATTTTTGAGGAATGATATTCAGGGATCAAGCCCTGATTGGCAGTGGATTAGTGAGACTTTCCTTCCAGTTCACACTAGTGAAACTGTTAGAAATGTTGTTTGTCAAGGCACTGAATCTCCCTTAGCTTCATGGGCACACCTGACGCTGTGGAGTGAGGCAAGCCAATGATATCTTTCTTTATTTCATAAAGAGACACTGTATTAATGTATTTGTACACCATACAAGCTTTGAAGAGTTGTATCTTACTTACAATGATACAGTGCATTGGATTGCCTGCTGCTGTGTGAACCTCCTTTGTCCTTTATCTGTCCCAACCCTGGCTGTATCACAGGATCACCTGGATCAACAGTGGACCTGATGTCACATATCAACAGCAGGCACCCTGGCATGGCACCATAGACACAGGGTATTAGACACTGGGTGCTCAGCTGCAGACAGAAGTAGTTGGCAGGGGGTAGGCATGGATTAAAGATGCAGTATTTGCGTCATAAGATGAACTCTACCGGCCACAGTGATCATATAGGAAAGTTTTGTGTTACGGTTGCTAAGTAATAATAAAAAATATGCACACATCAGGTTGGTGGTTTGTACAAGTAGAAAAAACTGACTTAAAGCAAATTAAGGAACACAAAAGATGCTAAATGCATTTTACATTTTTGTAGGCTAGCTAGTTGGTTAACAGTTGTTTCTTTTCTCCTTTCTTTATCTTTATCTTTTCAGTTCACAAAATGAGACTCCTAATGGACTATAAGCTTATCATATTTTTTCCATCTGTGGGAACAAAATACATGTTGTATGCAGTTGTAGTTATTTTGCACAGGTATCTGGGCTGAAAGAACACTGCAACGTGGGCCTTAGTATACTGTACGTGTAAATACAGCTTAGCGTAACTGTGCAAATCTTGTAATCGCAATACATTTTTATTCACTGTCAAAAGAATATTGATACATTGGAGTATAACTTGACTCAGTGGTAATAACGACACCAAATAGCATGCAACAAAAAATAATAATTTATCCTCAACATGCAGATATAAATGCTCTTGCCTGCTGTCACAGCCACATTAAGGTACAGAGACCAATTTGCTCTCATAATCATCATACATTTCACCTGTTAATAAGAACTGCTTGATCTCATGCGGCAGACATGGGGTAAAGCATCAATATGTAATCTAAATAATCACCTTTAATTACTTGTTGAAGCAAAGATTACTAAAGCAAAAAAGAAAATTACTGTGCAGCCCTCAGGCTAAACCTATCGTAGAGGTAGTCTGTTAAGCTATGTATACAGTGAAGGTAATGTATCATGTTTTGGACACATTAATAGGCGGTCCATGCAGATAATGCAGTGAATCTAACTGTTTGCATGTCATGGAGCAACAGAGCAGTTAGAGAAACAAGTTAAAGGTCACATTCAGCAGGATGTTCAGGCAACACTACTCTCCTAAACAAATTGCAATGAAATGTTTTGTGGGTGTCCCTAAGTCAATATTCTATATCATGCTACTGTAGCTAAATGATTTGACCATCCAGTGTCCGATGCTTCATGACTATAAACTACATATAAATACTGTCAGAATTCACATTTCTGGAAAAATATATTTAAAAAGGCTTTTAGAAAATAGAATTTAAAAGGGAGTATGCAGATTGTTATTTCACAAAGTGGAATGAGATAGTCTGAGACAGAAAATAGTGTATAATATATTGTGCGATATGTGCAAATGCCACGTTTCTTGAACAAATTCACATTTTCTAGCTCTCTCTTTAGGCTACTTTATTCTTCCATTTGGCAAGCATTTGCTATATTTGCTTTATGTACTTTATTTATGAATGGGAGTGCCCTTTTTCAGCAATGCCACAACCTCTTTATTCCTAGAAGTTTAAAGTTCTGTCCAAAAAAGGATTGTATACTACACAAATCTTGGTAAACTAGGTACCTGTCGGCCTCACCTTTGCTCTCCTTAACTCTGTTTAGTAAACCTACCTCAGGGTTTGTTTGTGTGACTCTGAGTGATCTGACAGTCAGCCAGTGTTCCAGTATTTATGCCATGTGGCATCTGTCTCAGGTGATGTAAGCAGAGCTTTGCCGAGCTCTAAGTTTATACTTACAGATGTAAAATGCTGATCTCTGGTGGTTTCAGCATTATGTTCTGACACGCACTCTGCCAGCACTGCCTGCTGAGTCTGCTCGTTCTTAAGATGGGATATTGAGGGCAGAGTAACTGAGGACCCCAGTCAATCTGAAGCAGCCTGTTTAAACTGTAAACTGCATGATGCATTTGTAAGGAAGTTTAGATTTGTCACATTTTAAAAGACTGCAGTTTTTCAATATTAGTCAACTTTATTACATTAGTTTGTGGTTTCATTTGTTTTAATTACATTAGTTTGAAGAGTTATTTAGGATGCATTTTGTCCACTTAGTTTAACAGGCAGTCCTGGTTTGTTGAATGCCTCAGTAGCAGAAGATAAGTATCTACAAAAGAATAACCTATCCTGTGCTTAGTTGTTGAAATTGGAGTAATGTGAGATGTGACTGTTGCATCCTGTGATGGCTACCACCAACAAATGGCCTCCCTGGAATGCTTGTGTGCTAATTGGCAGAAATATCTATTAAATTAAAATATTGTTAATGCAATCATTTTTTAAAGCGGGAAGAAAAGTATGTTTCTTTGTGTGTCTATTTTTTAGGGGGTGTGCGCATTTAGTCAACTACTCGATTAAACAATACTCTTACTAGTAGGCACCAGAAATACTTGTTGGTAAAAAATTATTATTATTATTATTATTATTATTATTATTATTATTATTATTATTATTATTATTATTATTAGAGGACCATGCCGCCTTGGCCTGACCCTCCCTCGTTCCACAGCAGTGCCTCGTCCTTCCCATTGGTCTTCAGTCCTGTCTCCATCCCCTTTTACCAAAATTGCGGCTGGGTTTAGTGTTCAGTCTGGTTCTCTCGTGTTCCACTGGATTGGCCAGCAGCACACTGAAACTAGCTCACTAGCTAGCTAGCCGGCTAACACGTATGCTACAGACTAAAGCTAGCCACCTAGTGTGCTATGAATTAACAAAGCGGGCTAACGCGAGCGAGCTCAATGAATCAAGCTTGCACGCTAAGATACTAATGGAATAAGCAATGCCTCTTAGACCACAGTCCCCGTTGGCGTTTCAGCAAATATTAACGATGCACCCATATGGTTACGTCCCTCACCAGGTTCCTAACCAGGCGCCCGGAGCACTGGGGACATATTGATTCCAGCGGCATTTAAAATGCTCTTTGGTTATTGAAAAACATGATTAGCGATTTAAAATGGCTCTTATAATACACACAATATTTTTCAGATAGTCACTAGAAAGGCCAGCATTCCATTTACTCCTAAAACCGCTGAGCAGGTAATATTTACCCGCTGCCGAAACGGCGTCAGCACTCGCAAAATATGGCATTTTTTGAAGCAGTCAAGTTATTCATTTTTATCTTTTTTTTTTTTTTTTTAAACGAGTACGACTTGACAAAGTTACTATTTAAGTCAGTTTATGGCCTTTAGGCTCTTTTATTACAGGTCACACACACACACACACACACACACACACACACACACACACACACACACACCGAGGCTGTGACTACTCTCTCAGTGCGTGCTCCATGGACGTATTAAGAGAACTGGATACAGCGTTCGGCCCCGTTCATTCCAATGAGAGTGCTCAAAAGCACATAAAGCAATCATGGCGCTCAGATCTTCCACGTTGACTGGCCCATGACGTCACGATGGCCCTGCGCACTAGCAACAATTTGTTTTTGTCGTAGCAACCGGTAGCAACATGCTCGTTCATGAGCTTCTCTCTCGTGTCTCTTACAAGTATAGTTCGTTCTCTTAATATATCTATGGTATACGTGGAGAACTCGCCGTTTCATTGTATAAAATATTCACTAACGTTAAACATTGTGTTTTCATTGTTCCTGATCGTTTACATGCTTATGTAAATAAACGACGGATGTATTTAGACAACCAAGAAGATGTAATCATTACGTCGTGCTATTAGCTAGCTACTAGCTAGCGCTAGCTACTAAGGTTAACCTACAGCTTCATCTCTCATCCACGTTACAGGCTTTACAGCATACAGCCCTCGAATGTATCATAAGATAATACCATGGACGTATTAATAGAACACATGGTGAATTACAACCATTAGCTATATCCATTATTACAGCTACAGGACGTCGGGAGAACAGTCATATGAGCATGCGCAGTGCAGGGCAACATGGGTTAACATATATTTGTTGGTCAGTACTTCTTGAACTCGACTGGTCTTCCTTCCTTTGCTTTTTCGATTCATAAAACTTGCAGCCTCACTTTCTCTTTCCCAACAGCAGCTTCTCCGTGTTCGTCTCTGAGAGCATAGTGGCCACCTGGCAGGATGACAGTCTCACTTCATTATGTGTGCGCTAAAACACCAGGGACTCCACAGTGTGAAACACCGAAACACTCCCCACACCCCTGTACCAAGCCAGGGTGGATTATTCTCATGAAACATTAACTTACTGCTCTCCGACGTTGCAACAAAAGACATTTTTGGTCTCTTACACTACTCTAGGATTTAGTCCCTGACGTGTTATAGTGTTGCAACTATCACCATGGGGTTGCTATGTGCCCACACATTGTAGTAGAAAGCCTTCAGTAGTCCATTCTCTGGCCATACCAAGGGAAGTGGATTGTTGCACACTTGTGGGTAATTGCCTCCCACTGAAGAAGGGCGTTTTGCCCGTAACATCTGTGTCAAATAGAATGACAGAACTGGAGTATGGTCGTTGCATTCTTGGATTTCTGGCCACAAGAGGGCAGAAGAAATCCAAAACCAGAAAACTAGCTTACAGACACACAGCTTTGTCATATCATGGCCTTATACCGGTTAATATGTTAGCTAACAGTTGCCTACTTACACATCCAGCAGCCATCGAGCAACATTATTATCTCATTTGGGTCATGTTTCTCGGCATCTGAGGAATGTAAGTCCAAAATTCACTTTTCTTTTATCTCTGGTTTGGCCTCCACTAACTCCTGAGAAAAATGTGTGCGTATTTAGGTTGCTATGTGTTTCACTTTTTTCACCAGCTAGCCGCTAACTGTTATGAGTTAACGGTTGATGAGAGCGGTGAACTGAACGGACTGAACCATACGGTGTATACGCGGCTGTAAAACCAAAATATTGACTTAAAAAGAGGCTAAAAGGCTCCATAGAGCTGCAGAGCTTAGTAATAATTCTCTCTGGGTTTACATGTATGTATGTGTATTGATTTACAGCACTTATTTTATGATCTTATATCACTTAGCAAAGTTTCTGTAGACTATCACACCTTGTAAAAATAATATCCAGCTACAATCGCCAGACGAAAAACCTTTGTAGCTGTGAGGCATTTTGAAAAGTACGTACATGTAGGAGCCCCGTATGATGCTGACCTTTCCAACCCAGGCCTTCACACCACCATCAGGAGAGCAGGGAAGGACAGGCTGCAACTTGCCCTTTGTTGCTATGGAGCACACAAACTGACTCACTATGACTTTGCCTAGAAGAGTGTATTGAATTTGGTTAAATTAGCCTCATACGGTATAACCATAAGTTATTTGAGTTTCTCAAATAACTTTAAACCCAAGTAGACTGACAGATGTTGAGGCGCTCCTTAACGGACCCGTTCTATATTGATTTTGACTTTTAACTTACAACGTACAACTGTAAGCTTCTTAAGGTTTTTCTTTTAATTCAACATTCCCCCCCCCCCCCCCATCCTCACGTTACCTCAGGTAAACGTTAGCTGTTTGTGAATCTGATACGTAAAGTAGAAATAAGAAGCTGCCTACAGCCAGCGTTGATCACCTGCTTGTAAATGATTTACTCAACACACAATTTCTGTTGTGGTGTCTCTTCTTTCTGTTCTTTGTGTCTGTCTCGCTCTCTTTACTTCCCTGTTAACTCCTCCTCCCACTGCTCGGCTCTGATGGATGGCGTTTTTGTTCACATGCTTGTTATTGGCCAGAGCTCCAGGGCTCAGGCGTTAGGTTGTGTTTATGAGAGGAGCCTGCACTGATTCCATGATAAAACCAGATGTTCCCTTACAAGGCTTCGAGCCTCCCTCATGTAGCTCCATGTCCATATCAGGTATAACCTTCCTGTTGTACTCAGGCCTCACAGCCTCCAAACTATAGCTCGGTCTTGGGGCTCCGCAGTGGTCAAAAAAGGTTGCGTGTGAAGGACATACATTATGTGTATGCACTTTAGAATATGGACCATTTCTTTTTGTCAAAATGCCTGTCAGAATAGAAAAAAATGTACAACAAATTACTAACTAAAAATTGCAAAACATTCTAAGCATTAAAACTGTTAACGGCACAGTTTGTGTGTTTTTCTGTAACATAATGTATTTTTTAATTTACATATTAAAAAAAGTAGCTTATTCTCACATTTGAGGTGTTGGAGCCACAGTGTGTGCAGCATTTTTGCTTGATGAATGACTTAACCAATCAATCCATTTTCAAAATTGTTGCCCATTAATTTTCTGTTAATCCACTAATCGCTTCAGCACAGAATTATACATGAATGAACAGCTTCACGTGTGTCCCATCAGCATGTCCACAATGTTCCTACCTGTCTTTTTTATGAATGCCGAGTACATGTGCTGCAGCTGCATTGGACAGTTAACATACTAAAGGTTTCCAAGAATTAGAACATAATGTGAATTGTTGTTCAATTACTGTTATCAGAGCTGATCCACGATAACATACTGAAGGCCTACCAGATGCTAAACCACCAGGCAGAAGGTTATTATATTATGAGGACGAGTTTTACAACTCTGGAAAGTTATCACAGTGGCATAATTTAATCTCAGTTATGGTGATTGTGACGTACACGCTAGAGCTATGCTGTTCACATTACAAAGTAATCCACCAGGAATGTGCATTTGCACATATTTGATTTGCCATTTAGTGTGTTGCTGTATGACGTTGTATTGCATAGTTGAGCCAGGTTCAACGTTTTCACCGGACTACCCTGTGTTTTTGTGCCAGAGCCCAGAGTGGTCCCATTTAAACAAATGAGTAGGCTGTAGTTTTTGACATCACACTATTGCCGGTCTAAACACGACATTAGAGTTTTGGGGAGTAAAAAAACCATTGATCGTCGATCCCCGCAAGATCCTACATGCCTGCCGGTACTCAAACTCATTGAGTACGATGGTAAACATACATAAAATGTATGATTTATAAAATATATGGTTATTCAAAAAGCCATGCAACCAAACATTTTAATAACACCTTCATGTGTGCAGGATGTCTTGGACAGTAAAGCCGTCTGATCCAGGGCTGCCTGGGCACAGTATCAACAGAAACATTGGCACTGAGACCACCTTTGTCCCCTGGCATATCTTTCATAGTACTAACTTCAAACAGATGTTGGAAACCGAACTTGGGCTGATATAGGTACTGTAGAGGAAAATACCGGTGTTATGTAAAGGGAAACAAAACCGAGAGACCAGTCAGAGATGGTACTTATTGTACCTTTTAATAAACAGTTGCTTAAATGTTATTTTATGACACAAAGCCCTCATCAGGCTCTGATTGTACTCTGTGCGTCACAAGGTCAATGGTCCTTTTAATAATTACTTGTGTTAACACTAGGTGGACCTGGGATATTTATATGAACCTGCAGATCAGCAAATCAATGTCAGCAGAAAGGTCTTTGAGTAAGTACTATTCAGAGTATTTACGCTTGGGCTCTCTGCCACCACTCTCCAAAGGTCATATATGTCTATATTCTCGCCAATCTTTTGTGATAGCAATGAATTGCTGCGTTCCAGTTCAACAGAAAATCTAAGCTCAGATAATATGTAACCCACGTACATAGGTAGCCTGCACTGCAGACTGCTATTTATAGGCTCATGATTTACTAAATGGTTTCCAGTAAATGTGGGGCTAAAGTCATTTATGGATTAAATTCCTTTATCTGGAATATGTTTTGTTGTGTAAAATCGTCATCCTAACATTTTCTCCTTTGACTGATTTGAGGATCATCTTAAAGCGCCCATATTATGCTCATTTTCAGGTTCATAATTGTATTTTGAGGTTGTACCAGAATAGGTTTACATGGTTTAATTTTCAAAAACCACCATATTTTTGTTGTACTGCATATTGCTGCATCTCCTCTTTTGACCCTGTGTGCTGAGCTCTCTGTTTTAGCTACAGAGTGAGACATCTCACTTCTATCCCATCTTTGTTGGGAGTCGCACATGCACAGTAGCTAGGTAAGGACTACTAGCTAGAAGCTAGCGCTGCTAGCGGTTAGCCACCTCGTTCTCAATGGCAAAACACTGCTACAACACTATAGAACTACTTACATGTCCCTCGTCTGCAGGTATTCCACGCAAAGTTGGAAGTGCGCCCTCGTTTAGAAGAAGTCTCCCGACTAATCCTGCCTTGCACTGACCGAAGTTGGAGAAACAGCTAGCTGATGTGGTATAGGCTAAAGCGGTTAGCACACACCAAATGTTTCGGCCGATGATGTAGACGGCTCTGCAGATTTTGAACATCTCACCCGGAGACTGAAGGCAGGATACATTCAGAGACCCATATCTCACTCAAAACAGCATGGATGTTTTTTATTTCAAGTTTGTATGCGTGTGGATCCACCAGAGACACAAAATAACACCCCAAATCCCAGAAAAAGTGATTTAAAAAAAAAAAAAAAATTCATAATATGAGCACTTTAAGGCCAGTCTTTTTGCAGTCACCAACTTGAATTGTTTTAAGTCTGTTCTTTATGTGAAACTTGTTATGCTGCTATCTTGGCTAGGATTCCTGTGTAAAGGAGATTCAGAATCTCAATCGGAATAGTCCCGGTAGAATAAAAAAATAAAAAGGTGTAATTTGTTTGAATCACTTTTAATAAGCTAAACTCTGTTAATGAATACATTTGTGTGCAGTGAAGAATGTACGTCTTCTAGGAACAGTTAAGTAAATACCTAGAGCGTATCTAACCTGCAGTTTAGCTCTGTAAGTGAATATAAGGGACACAGTTTCAAACACCATGTCCAAACAAATCCTTAGTAACTGCGACCTATCTTCTAGCAGTTTATAAGATTATATTTTTACATATTATATATTTTACATTTATGATTTACTAGATAGCACACAGGGGAATTATATTGAAAAGGAAAAAATTGCATGGTGTCAGTCAGATTCAAATACAACTTCATCTGTTTTTCTTTTTATGGTTTTGTCGGTCTTAACCACTGCACGTGGTGTGCAGGCTGTATTTTGGCAGCATTGGCTTAATGACTTTGGGTGTTGAGTACAATCAAAACGTTACGGACCGTTTGAGCATGAAAAATACTGTTGTGCGGGAAAAAAAGTTTATAATTGACCTACTAGGGTTGACCTTATTCAGATTGACAATATGCATTGACTCATACAGAGAAAGTGTGAATTCTGTCTCGTTGGCACTACAAAACCCCTTGTCATTCATCCCTTTATTTTCTATCTAACAATAAACTGAAAAAGAAAGTATTTCTTTAATTTTTACTATTATAATATTGCTGTATAATTCTGTAATGGCATTTATATTTTCTTTAAAACAAATAATATGGCTAGTAAAAGAATGTATGGAAACAAACATAATAACTGATATGAATAATAAACATAAAAAATGTTACTGTCAATAACAAAGATTTTTAGATCATGATATGCAAACTACATTTAAATTTAGTTTTTTTTAATTTTAGTGAATTGTTTTATTAAAATATAGGCAAGAATTCAAAACCAACTTTTATATTATAAAATCGGGCATGTTTTAAATTCAAGGCAAAGCTTTAGTTGTATTATTTAACAAAATGAAATAATCTCCTGTTCACTTTTAAAATAAGTAGTATTTTAATAAAATAAAATGACTATCTATGAAGCATTTTTTTGTATTTTGACTTGGTTGCGCTTGCCATTTTATCTGCCATTTTGGCTTTCCTCCCACTGGTGTACATGCATGAGGCTCTGCGTGGTGTGAAACAATGCAAATCTTAATTCTGGGATCAGCATAGCTGGCAGTGCGCCGCGACTCCTCTGTGATGGGGACTGAGAACTTCTTAAAGTGGGGTTTTCTTCTCGTTTTCTTGAGCGCTTTATCAATTTTATATCCAAATCGAAATGGTTTGACAAAAATATTTTTCTTGGCTGTTTTCTTGTCCGTACTATCTATTTAAATCAGCTTGTGTAACTTTTGCTGAACAGCGGCCACTGTAGCCACGTGGCAATAACAGAATAGTGCTATATGGAGACATAAAATAAACTATCTGACTCCGTAATGTCCATTACACAACAATGTCTATCTAAAGTTTGCTAACATTAGCTACCATAAGCTCCTGGCCATACCAGGCCATGTAATCATGTAGCAGCAAACCTTTGAGTACTGAATTGACAAAGGGTGTGTTTTGTTGCTTAAATTTGAACATTTCATTCGTAAGGGACTGGCTCTTTCTGCTGTCAAAAATAAGTAAAAGCCTTGCTTTAACGTATGCAGGTGTGTACTGGCCAGCCCTGTATCATCTTTATCCACAACCAGCACACCTGAATTAATTTAAGGCAGAAAAGGTTTTTAAAATGCGATGGTGTTACATTCTTCTCCTGAATGTGCATCTGTAAACTCATTGGTAATGAGAGTGCTTTGCTGACAGACATCCAGGTCGGTCTGGGATGGGCTCAAAAATCCTTTTAGTCATCATCTGCGTTGATAACCATCTTGCAGCACATGACGTCTCAAACTTTTGTTGTGGCAGGTTATTTTATTTTTTTTCCCCTTTAACAATGCTTTCTTTTTTAACCGCTACAGTATGATGCTGACAATCGTATTGCACAACTTGTTGACTGTTCCACGTAATGATCTTTTGAAGCATTTTCTGCAACACGATGCACCGCAAGGGAAAACAATTGAGAGAAACTGCTAATTCCATGTGCGTCACACTGACTGAATATGTGGGGAAATGCATATATTGTGAAGCTCTGTTATACTGTTAGCGCAAAACTTTGCTGTCGACTTAAAGTAAATACGGACCCAAAAAAAGTGCACGTCCATTACTTGTATTTGCTGTTTTGATGAAAATAGCTTATATACTTTGAAAGGTGGAAAATAATGAAAAGTTCAAAAGCTTAAGTGAAAAAGTAATCATTATTTAATCATCTTTGACCAACCAATATAGCTCTTACCTACCCAGTCATCTGTCTATATTTTCTTTCCTGCATCTCTTTCTGGAGTATGCTAAAGTGATCCCAGGTCAAATGAGATGCAGTAAATCCGACAATGTGGAAGATCTGCTGGGACCCTTAAGTATCTCCCGAGGCTTTCTCTTGAAACGAGGACACACCTGCAGCCTTAGAGCAAGCTGAGGGATGTCTCGTCTTGCCTTCCTTTCCTGATCCTCCAAATGTTTTCACCATAGCCTCCTCAAACTCATCCCACACCCATGCTTTTGCGATCTGCAAATTATAGCAAATGTAGCCTTTTAGGACTCTGTGCCCGTTTCACCTTTAATGGGTCTCCACCATGATGGACACCAACTATGATGGCCATACTGTATGTCTGATAAAACCACACCACTTCCATGCCCCTTGGACTTGTCCAGTTTCGCTGCCTTGGCAAAATAACAATATTGGGAAGCAGCACAATTAAACAAAGAATTTGTCCTGCTACTGCTAAAATGGCTCATGTTGCAAAGGAGCAACTCATTCACTCAGTTCTTCTGTCAGCCTTGTTCTGGTCCATCTGCACTTTTCTGGGAAAAATTCACAACAGCCAGGAAGCAGACAGCAACTGCTATCTTCTCTGCTTCAAAGGAGTTAGTGGGTGTGTGTCTATAGGCTGGGTGCTGTACGTCTCCTGACTTGCGTAAACAAAACGCCGTAGTAAAACCACATGATTTGCACCTGAAATAGAGGATGAGAGGACTGTGTAGGGCACTCATTCTGCTGCAACAAACTCTGAACTTTGCTGACGCAAACCAGACAGGCTTGGTTGTTGAATTCGATGCTGTTGTGGATTAATCGTTTGGTTTTGTTCAAAATCCTTCTAGGCCTGGTTTAGTGTTATATTTGTAGCTAGCTTTTTAATGTAGTTCTAGTCCTGAGATCAAATGTTTTTGCTAGTTTTAGTAAAATTGAGTTAACCAAATTAATATGAGCTTGTTCTCGTTGCATATCTGGGGACAAAACCTTCTGTATAAGAATTAATTAAAAATAAGACTATTATATCTCTATTTAAATCGGGAACTCAACTAGTTATATTTAAATTATCTTTAATATCTAACTACTGAAAAACTACTATCTACATCAATACAGCACAGAAAATCCCTTAACACAAATTCCTCCACTAAAATTACAACACTTGACCACAATAGACTTCTTGGAATGCACTAAACATCACAAACTCATGATATTTTGAGTAGGTGATACGTCAGAGTCAAAGATGTCCCCCACAAAATAACCGTTACATACAAACTTTGTTCACTTTCTTAGACTTGAGGCCAGTGGGTGGTGCATATGAAAAGGCATCTGTAGCTCAACACGGAAAGTGGAATTCATTTAGCATAATCCTTGGAGAACAACAACTGTGGCTGTCTGGAGAGAGACAAAGGGAGGTTTAGGAAAGTTGTTTCACTCGAAGTTGCATTGTGACAAAGGTCAGGTCATGAGCTCGAGGTGGGTGTGTCTACTTTGTGGATGAATGCATGTAGATGTAAAGTTTCCAAAGCTTACTGTATTACAAGATAGCAATCATACATTAGTTGTTTAGTTTACAGATGATAATAAGCATACCGCCCCTATATAATGTAATATAATGCTGAGGTGTGAAGAGGAAAAAAAAATAGTTTACACAAAATGAGTTCTGTGTAATAGTGCCTCAGAGCAATCCTGTAATATGATGAAAACTTACTGAAACTGGTGAAATATTTTTAGGTATGCAACTTTCTGGTTGATTTAATGAAAAATTGGTATGGCACATGTTTGTGCCACATGAATAGATCACTAAGGACACTAAAGCCCCTTTTTGACCGCAGAAACTTTCCCCAGGGACTAGGATCCTTTTGAGGAAGTGTGGTCGAAAGTGCGTTTCGACCACAGGGACCAGGGTCTAAATTAAATTCCGTGGACATAGAGAGAGAGAGAGAGAGAGAGAGAGAGAGAGAGAGAGAGAGAGAGAGAGAGAGAGAGAGAGAGAGAGAGAGAGAGAGAGAGAGAGAGAGAGAGAGAGAGAGAGAGAGAGAGAGAGAAATTTTCTGATTGTTTCATGGCTTACGTTCTAAAGCACAAATAAATAACCATCAAATCAACAGATGATTTACTGTGCAGACACGCAGCTGTAAATGTTACTTGGTTATTAAACAAAACATAGGCAGCCATACTGAACTGCATTAGCCGCGAAGCTATTGTTATTTCCGCGCCCATGTTATCCAGCCACACCGGCTGCGATCAGGTCATGAAAATTTGCTGAATTTAGGTGACTGTTTTTGCTTTATGGTGGAGATGTGTTAACAGTATGATTTTTTATTAATTTTTTATTTGCAGATTTCTGTGACTGCAGATTCTGTGTGGCCATGCTAATTAGCCTTATCTTCACATGGTTTAGACCGCGGTGGAAACACAGATAACAATGGGCTGACGGATCGTTTTAGTTTAAAGGGTTGTTAAGATGGTTAAGATGTTTCTAAAATGTAATCAAAATTATACACACAAAAAATACCTGGAGCCAAAAATGTTTAAGTTCCACCAGCGTTCCCTCCGTGCTGGCCGGGGTCGTGTGACATTAACTCGGTGTCACTACGTTGTTATTCTTTTGTAGCACATGGGAACATGGTGTCTAGTAACCTAATGCCATACATGTACTGCACACTGGTTGGATAGTTGCCTGGCTGGTAACCTGTACTACTTTGTGCTTTAGATCAGCTTATCTTATAGTATCACATGTCATGGGACAATACACATTAATCAACATTTCTGTAAATGCGCCAGTGTTAGCCAGTCGGCTAATTTTCAATTGTAGTCCTAGTTGCATTCCAAATCTTTAAACTTTGTCTTACTAGAGGCAAACATCACCCAGCATTAGTGTGCGGATCGGGCAACATTTTTCTGTCCGAGCCCGGCCTGCGTCCGACGGAGTAGTAACCGAACCCGACCCGAGCCCGACACAGTTGAAATAAATTTTTTTTTCTCATTCTAGTGACACATGTACGTTTGTTTGTATGGAAAGCATCGGCGCACACAGTTCAATGTGTTAACCTTTCCTGCTTGCTTCGTTTCCGACCGTGGTCAGAAAACCAGGGGAGACTCGTTACCTCCAGGGCCGACGTTATGAAATGAATAACATCGGGGTTAAAATCCCGTTTCTGGTGATTGGATGGCAAATTAATGAACTTGACTTTCAGTCGGGTTTATATGGGACACCGCACACACTGTGTACAAAACCTAAACTTATTCCACCAACTCTGCTCCAGTCGCATCTACACGTCTGCTTCCTCTTTCTCTATCTCTCTTCTGCCTACTTTCCACACACACACACACACATCACACACACACACGCGCGTGCACACGCACACACGCACACACTGAGCTCTCTTAAAGGAGCCGCAGCACCATTTTACAACAAATGCCTTATCGTGCTGATGTGACCAAGCCCGACCCGAACATCATTTCTAAATATCTGTCCGAACCCGGCCCTTCGGGCTTGGGTCGGGTATCCATCCTCTACACAGCATGTAAAACATTGTGTACAATCTTGTTAAACGTATTACTTCAAGAAACCTGAAACTTCGGTATTTGATGCCTGCTGTTTGCTACCATTCTCCACCGTCTCTTGCTTTCCTAAGATTAACATTTCTCTACATCCACTGTTTTCTTTATGCCAGCACGCTGTGTCTCCTTTTGATTGTTCACTGTACATTTTTCAGGGAAAATTCTGTGCTGACGGCCATAAATGTTTGTTTACATCTAGAGCAGAGGATGTGTCGTGTAGTGGGCAGAGGAATAGTGGCCAACAGTGGATTTGCTTTGCTTTTCATTTCTTTCTGTCATGATATAATTTATATTTTTTATATTTTTGACAACCAGACTAACGAGACGCTTTGGATGATTGGAATTTATGAAAAATTTCTAGGAAGCCATTTCATTGTTTGTTTGTTTTTTTTAATTCACCAATGGGACTAAATGCCACTTAGTGTACAAAGAAACCTATCTTGTCATACTTAAGAACTTTTAAAAAAAGACTCCAAATTACACTAATAAACGCTGGGTTTTGCAGAGCAGATGCTTCACAACACCAGTCCAGTGAAGTGGTAGCTGAGTGTGAAAGAGAGGGATGACATTTTGCACAAGCTCCTTTCCCTAGTCAAAGAATGTTCCATGGTCCTGCCAGGTTGCCCTGACAACACTGGTGACAGCCATAGGCGGACTAGCCATCTGGAGTACCATGAGTTTTCCCGTTGGCCCTGTTGACCTGTAGGCTGGTAGTGAGCCAAGCAGCACAGATGCAAAAAAGATTTTTTTTACAAGTCTTTGGTCCTGTGGATTGTCTTGCCGGTTACGCTGGGAGGAATACTTTATCTCGTCAAACCTTTCACAGACAACAACTTTGTCACTTTATCTCCCAGCTTATTATTTAAGCTACTCAGCAGACAGTGACAGATTGCGTTGTGCATTAATTGTGACTTTGTAAAGCAACTGACCCAAAGTGTCATGCTAGCTACGTTTTAAGTAGTCTAATGTATTTTAGTGAAACTAAAGTTACCAAAACTCTGTCCATTGGGCTGCGAGATTTAAACATAGAATATTCTCAATTATAAAAAAAAAAGATAAAATACAAACGTGTCAGTTGTTATATTTTTTTTTTTTTTTTTTTTGTCAAGATACATGTTTACTAGTTGAATCCTACAAAAATTCTAATTGACGTAATCTTAAGAAATTCTATGAAGTTAATCTTTCAATACATTATAACTATGCAGAGATAAGTGCTAATAGTGTCAACATGGCTTTTGAATTGACAGATAAAAGATGCACAGCACAGACAAATCTTCTTGAGTTTGTACTGAGAGTCTAGCACTGTAATAATTTTTCTATGTACACTTTGCTCCAAGACATCAAGCCAAAAAGTGGCTAAAAATAAGTCCTTGTTGCATATTAAGCACTATTTTATAAAGGGCAATGGCCACAAAGCCAAGAACACAATTGCTTGTTGTTTAAGTTGAGCTCCAGCAATGCTACTGAATATCAAAGATCAGCATCTTGGACACTGCTTTTGGGTTTACAAACACACATGTTGGCCCAAAGTCTCACACCTTTTAGTTGTGCTTCCTGTCCTTGTTCACACTTGGTATATTCTACAGAGTATCTTTGTTAAAGCCTCTTTGTCACTTGAAATATAGCTTCACCACTTTTAATTGAAGTTGTTAAACCTGGTTTGGTCGGTAACTTCCTCATATTACGAGGTTCATGTAAGTTTACTGTTGCTCGTTTTCTTTCTCCATGAGCACTTAGTGTTTATCATTATCTGTGAGGAAACTGTTGTCAGATGTACTGGATTATGAAGCACACACATTGAAAGCCATATTAAAAATAGATATCTATCATTGTTACTAAACATCATTTTTATAGTAATAGTCCCATCGCCAGCAATAAGTTCCAAAATGTGCAACCCTGGATGGTAGAGTTCATCATAAACATTTGTGCAACCTTTTTAATTGTTTTTTTCTTCCAAATTCTTAAAATCTTTTACTGAGACTGTTGCATGTAATGCTATGTTAATATTTAACATAAAATGCATTTTGTAGATAAAGGAAAATTTAGCATCTCCAGTATATATTATAGTATATTTGCAAAATATGTTCTTATATGGCTCAGTTTTGTGTGTGTTTGAGTGTAGGAAACATCTTTGCAGTGAGTCAGTCTGGGTCAAAAGTTTTTTTTTTTTAATCGCAGTCTGCTCCTTCCTTTAGTTGCCTCAGCTGCTGGCCTACCGTCAGCTAACCTGCCAGAGCTTTGGCACTGTGCTACAGGCTAGCCATATCTTGGCAGGTCAAACTATGTCGACCAATGGGACACGTGCACACACACACACACACACACACACACACACACACACACACACACACAGACACACACACACACCCTCTCATCTGGTTAGCTCTCTTTCCTGAACAGGCTTAAAAGAATCAACCCAGCCTGTGCTTTCTTTTCCTCTCTCCGTATCATCTTTTCTTCCTGTGTGTGTGTGTGTGTGTGTGTGTGTGTGTGTGTGTGTGTGTGTGTGTGTGTGTGTGTGTGTGTGTGTGTGTGTGTGTGTGTGTGTGTGTGTGTGTGTGTGTGTGTGTGTGTGTGTGTGTGTGTGTGTGTGTGTGTGTGTGTGTGTGTGTGTGTCTTGACAACCAGAGCCCAGTCCTCATTATCGCCGTGTGCAGACGGCTGCTGACGCTGTGTGTGTCGCCGCAGACTGACGTCAGCAGTGCCCTGCTTCTCTCCATACAAATGCCTTCCTGCCATTGATACCTTTTCTCTGTCCCCCACACTCTTATTAGCGTGTTTTTATCAGTTCTAGCACCTCTCACACCACAGAGCCTAGCTAATATGACACGCAGGTGTAACAACTGGCCGTCTAATAGCTTGCACAGGTTTATTGACTCCGGTTAGGAAATATTTACTACTTGTGTTAAATGTTAAATAACTGTGTGCGTGTGAAGTGATATTTTGATGTGCACTTTATTTTTCCCTGTGGATTTGAGTGCATGTTTGATTGTGTGTGTTTTCTCAGTGTGGGTCTCTCCCTGTTTGCCTCAAATCTATATATTCGTGCAGGTGTGCATATAGTGCAGTTATTTCCCTTTTGTAAATACCGACACCATAAATAAACTTCATCCACATGTAGGTGTGCACACAGTGTTACACAGAATGGCAGATAGACTGGATATGGCCAGTTGTACGAGTCTAACAGGCCCTGTCTGTGCCTGTGTGGTGAAAATATGAAATAAAAAGTAGTGAAATATATGAGCAGTAGATGTTAAATTGAAAAGGTAGGCAGTCTGACATTCTTGCAGACATGGCACATATCTATATTTAGCAGTTGCACAAATGTCCCCACAAAATCAAACTACTTGCATGTTTCCTTTTTAATGCTAGTAGTTTTGGTTTAAAGCATGATTTATTACTGTATTACTGATATATATTGTTTCTTCCTTTCTTAGCGTCTGTAACCCCTAGAGCTAATGTTGGAAAAAGTACACAATACCACAATGTAAAACTACTCCATTACAAGTAAAACATCATGCAAGCAAAACAATACATAAGTAGAAGTAGGGGCAAAATATACTATTATGATTATGAATATTAATTATAATAATATATTAGATTATTATTTCAAATAGATTAATGTGTGTGCGTGTGTATATATATATATATATATATATATATATATATATATATTTATACATACACGTAATTTAATAATTGAGTAGAAGTATAAAGTAGTACAAAATAAATAATAGATGTAATAGATTAAAAAAAAAATAATAATAATAAATAAATTGCGTGTGTTATTGCAAGTGTCTGCATGTGCACAAGTGTCTCAAGTGTGAGCAGCTGAGCCGGAGTTGTGTGTCTCAATCTCTGCGTCTGCCCTCATGTTATGTTTTCATAACAACCCCTCCCGTTGAAGATTTTAATCTCATCGCTTGCAGAAGGCCCTCACTGTAAATAAGCTGTTGCTTGGCACATAGTCTCGCATTGTCAGACCTTCCTCCACAGCGCTCCGGAAGAAGGTCTGGCTAGTCCACACAACAATACAGGATAGGAGAAAAAAGGTGCTCTGGTGTTATTGGCATTTCTTTAAAAACCAATCACATTTTTCTTGAGCAGCGCTAAGCGCCAGACGCATGGCCGGACGCAGGTACAGTGCCTCTGGGAAGGAACTTGTTTTGGTGGAACATATGCACGTAGGGAGGCGAGCTCTGGGAATAAAACGGCTGTCGAGTGTTTGATGAGAATTTTACTCAAAAAAAAAAAAAGTAAATAAATATAATTTGATTGTCTGTTCTAGCTCGGAGGCTGTTTTCCGAATCGACCGGAGTTTAGAATGCCAATACAAAGAAAGCAGAAGGCGAGGGACATTCGGCCGTAAATCAGAGACATCCAGCAGAATCTCCGGCGGCACCGGAACAATCCCGTAAATAAACGTCGTCAGTATAGACTACTTGGCACATAATGTAATGGTGGTAATAGCCCCCATTAAGCCATCTTTTCCTGTTTCTGTGCCGTGTAAGAGGCGGAGAAGACCTCCATGTTTTTGTGCGTTGTGCACAGATTATGCATAGGCATACTGTAATGGTGAGGTGTAGTCAGATTGTACACATACTAAACTATATTGTGTGACACACTAAAGACTTTTGAGCGTGTCTCTGTGTACTGCGCTTACGGTCGAAAGGGTCAGTAGATAATGGAACAAAACATCTTTAGTTGAGGTAAATGAAGGCCAAGCGTACATTGTATTTTTTTTCTTTTCATCTCTGTGTATAGTTCTCTGTCCTTAAGTCACCATCCCATCCTTAATGACATCCTCTCCTTCAGCTTTTACCCATCTACCTCTCCATTTTAGCCCTTCTGCTTCTCTCCATAAACAAGCAGAAGGCCAACAACTCTGTCCTCCGGCCGTCTCCCGCCATCCTGTTGCCATGGTGTATGGAGCATTGTTTGCTGGCCTCTATGTCGGGTTGCCATGGCAGGGCTTATTTGCCATATTAAATGTTTGGCAGCATTGTACAGATGCTGATGACAAACACCCAACATCCCACTTTGATCAATGAAACAGTTACTGATTAGAGGAGATGGGATGGAGCCACTGATTCATTTAACAACCTTAGTTATAGCTTTAATTCACTGTATGCATCACATGCAGAAAAGTAAAACATGTCTGTATAAAATCATTACTATTACAGAAAGCTGGAAAGAAAACCTAGTTTACAAATGTTTATAGATGGATGGATGGATAGAGAGATAGATACTTTATTCATCCCAAGGAAAATTTTAGGCATCCAGTAGCTTAGACAACCATAACACATATACACATATATCTCACATACAGAAAAAATCACTCACAGACAATGTAAAGAGTTAAAGGTGCTAAGGAAGACTGGGTGCAGTGGTGGTAGTGCAAAAGAGAACAGTGTAGGGATTGATCAGTGCAATAGCTTATTATTAAATAAATATTAACTATGACTATGAAAAGACAAGAATGTAAACCTAATAGAATTAGAATTGCTTGACAGAAAAGAAAAAATATACGCTTTTCTTACATTAAAAACCTGGCTTTAAAGCCTTTGCAAACTGGCATATGTTCTTTTTGTAATCACACAATGTAGAAGTAGTGAAAGAGTGCACATTACATTTTAACTATCTTACTGACGTTCTTGACATTGCTGAATATAACAAAGGTTTAATCCAGAATAAAATCTTTTCACATTTTTAATGTGCTATGATGTGCTTTGATTGTTCCTGATAATATGATGACTGGCTGAGACGGTAAAAAGAAGGGTGTGTGTGTGTGTGTGTGTGTGTGTGTGTGTGTGTGTGTGTGTGTGTGTGTGTGTGTGTGTGTGTGTGTGTGTGTGTGTGTGTGTGTGTGTGTGTGTGTGTGTGTGTGTGTGTGTGTTAGGGCTGCCACCTCTTAGTCGATTAGTTGACTAATCGGTCGTTTTGGTCTTAGACGACTAAGATTTCTTTAGTCGATTAGTCATTTTTTATGCTTATTCATGCTTAATTAGTCATATAGGATTCTTGTAGGGTACAGATTTGATAATTGGCAAATTATCAAAGATGTTTTATCAATATTGATAAAGTTATGAATATGGTTATTAATAACTTTATCAAATCGAAGAAAAAAAAAACGGGGCACCACCCTGCAAGTGAGGGACCAATAATCAAACTGTGGAACAGTCTAATTTCTGTGAAAATCCTTTAAAAAGGAAATAAAGGGGTGAATCCAAGCACGGACCTGATCGACCAGCAATTATTACAACAAATACACAAATAATCACAAGCAACTGCTAATTAAGTATAATAAGATTTATTAACGTCACAATTATCAGTAGCTAATCAATAATCCTTCAATAATAAACTAATATACCTTTTTACAATATCACAAACAAAACAAAAACAAAGCAGCATGGATGGACGGACGTGTGTGTGTGTGTGTGTGTGTGTGTGTGTGTGTGTGTGTGTGTGTGTGTGTGTGTGTGTGTGTGTGTGTGTGTGTGTGTGTGTGTGTGTGTGTGTGTGTGTGTGTGTGTGTGTGTGTGTGTGTGTGTGTGTGTGTGAGAGAGAGAGTGAAAAGGGAGGGGCGGTGTCGAAGTGTAGTTCTAACACAAAAACAACTCCAAAAATGGCTACTCCTGTGAGCTGCACAAACTATGTAGCCTCAAGAGGGCGGTAGTGGTGCTGGGTGCACGGAGAAGGGGCTGAAGAAGCCGGGGGGGGTTGCTAGGCAACGCGCACGCTTAGCCGGTATGGTAGCTAGTTCCTGTGTTAGCTCTGTACGAACGTAAGCCGATTCCACGTGGCTAAACTACAGCGTTAGCTCGGGAGCTACGCGGCTAGCCTGTGTTGTGTGTGTGTGTGTGTGTGTGTGTGTGTGTGTGTTAGTAAAAGAAGAAAGAGAAGAAGAGTAAAGAAAAGAGGCACTCTGATCTTAGTTATCGATAATGACCCAGTCCCCCTCAGCCACTCAGGTCTGGGCTAACGTGTAGTTAGGACAGACTCTGAGACTTTTGTTTTGCTGAGGAAAACGTCACTATAACCACTCCAGTGGCTAACAGCTGATTTTTGCGATTCTATCGCAGTCAGTAACTAAACTGCTCAAAGGAGTGATTTAGCAGGTAGCGATTACAGTTATACCCAGCTACTTAACACAACATAATCAACGGTATTGTGTCGTGATCTATTGATACATTCACAGAAACAGATTAGTAACCAGATATGGCCAATACATGATTACAATCAGATCACATTTATGGCACAAGCGGTAGCGAACCCTTTGCTCATTAATAACAAAACAAAACGCACTAGTTCTAACATCTGCCCAGAACTGTGTAAGCCTCTTACTGTGCGTCGTTTGTCAGTTAAATCTCTTGCCAGAGTTTAACGATCTGTTTCGTCCGGAGCAGAGGACGAATGTGATCCAGGTCGATCAAAACAAGAAACAGAACGCCGTCCTTTCCTTGAATCCAGGCTGATTAAACCCGCTGCAGATGAGGAGATCCTCGGCCAGTATTTCCTCTGATCCCCTTTGTATATCAGACCGATATAAAGTTGTCCCAGCTCAAAACTCGACCAGCGAGGTGATGCTGGCTAGCTAGTCCGGACTAGTGCTTCCTGTCAGCAACCGGGGGTTACCGTGAAAGCGAAGAAACACACGCACCGACAGCTTTTATCCTTCCTCCGCCTCCTAGTGGCAGGGTGGTGCATTCAAAGACCCGACAGCCAATGGGAAAAGTGCAACCTTATCACAGGTGTGAAGCAGTTCTTTGTCTCACCACCAGTCTTCCTTGCCATCCTTGTGTTGAATGCACATTCTTCATTTTGCGAAGTGGCGGCTTGTAGGAGTTTGGTGAAACTGGCTTTGGGATTCACATGTAGACCAAGATCCTTTTCTTGCCTTCAGCTCAATCTGAGCCAAATCACTGTTTAACCAGCTTCTTGGTCCCCAACAGTCATTTCCAAGAAACTTATGAGCACATATATGGTAAACACAAGATTTAAAGTGGTGCTTTTGCAGGATTAATTGTGGAGAAACTCAGTTTTACAGATGGTTAATTAACTACATTGTGCTTTTCTAGTCTTAACCACCTCTCAAAGAGCACAGCTCTGTCAATTAAATCAACTAATCGATTAGTCGACAAAATTGTATAAGTGTTAGTCGACTAAGAATTTCTTTAGTCGAGGACAGCCCTAGTGTTTTAGTGCGTTAGGTTGAGGTTCTTGGTGTTTGCCGAGGTGTTTCACAAAATGAGGCTTAATCCTCTTTGTCTGTCCCCCTCATGGTGCTGGGTGAGACTGCATGCGGGCTATTTAAAAGAAATGTATATTGCCTGGATTTTAAATAGCAAACTGCTATATTTCTACCCATTAAAACATGAAGGTAGACCTAAAATAGGTAGGGGGTGGAGGGGGGGGTTTGCTGCATGACATATTGGACTACGATTCATCATAAATAGTTGTTTTTATATTTTCAATTGTTATGCTGTCAAAAGTGATAGATTTCAGTGCTTTCACTT